>NC_082720.1:61753793-61858793 GCF_030144855.1 Hypanus sabinus | reverse complement strand
AAGATCATGGAAGAAATAGTGAAGGAGAGGAGGAGTATTAGCAGAAGGTCGAGAAATCGATGTTTACGCCACCAGATTGGAGGCTACCCAAATGGAATATAAGATGGGAAATGGAATTAAAATGGGTGGCTACTGGAAGATCCTGTCTCTTCTGACGGTCTTCCAATCTACATCAAGTCTCAGTAATGTGCAGGAGGCCACACTGGGAGCACCTGACACAGCATATGACCCCATCAGCCCCACCTGGAAGGACTGGTTGGGGCCCTGAATTGTAGCGAGGGAGGAGGTGTAGGGGCAGGTGTAGCACTTGTTCAACTTGCAAAGGTAAGTGCCAGGAGGGAGATCCATGCGGAGGGATGAATAGATAATAGAGTTCCGTAGGGAAAGATCTCTGCAGAAAGCAGAAGCCAAGGGGGAGGGAAAGATATGGTTGCTGCTGGGATCCCGCTGGAGATGACAATGTTGAAGTAATTACTAATGCCACCTAGTCTGTGGTTAATAGCAAGTCCCCTGCTTATGGTGTTATTTAGTCTCCAGGACTGATAAAGCAATTTCATGGAAATTAGGCTGTCAAACACACAAAAACACCCACTCATTATTCTATGCATTTTAAACAAAGAAACTAT
Organism: Hypanus sabinus; assembly: GCF_030144855.1. NCBI lineage: Eukaryota > Metazoa > Chordata > Chondrichthyes > Myliobatiformes > Dasyatidae > Hypanus > Hypanus sabinus. The sequence continues at coordinate 61,858,167 of NC_082720.1, read as the reverse complement.
TATCAGCTTGCGCTTGTTGGTTAGCAGACTGCAGACAAACTATAGATTGTTACGGAATGCCAGCAATTGTATCTTCATGTACAGACCATCCCCAAGTTACAAGTTTTGATTTCACCGACATCCGTGAATCAACTTCATAGTCAGAAAATGCAAAAGATTCACTTGGTATGTCAGTGATACCTACAGAGTCATAAAGTAATACAGCCTTGAATCAGGCCCTTTGGCTCAACTGGTCCACAGGGACCATATCATTCTCCCTACTAGTTTTTATTACTGCCCATTACGCCACTGGCATTTAGAGCAACAGTGAAGGTCCTCCATCTCTGGCAGTATTCAAAGCTTCCTTCATCATGTCAGTGGTTTCTTCTTGGTTTTCACTACTGTCAGTCATGCAAGTCCTGGGTGGAGAAGCAGGAATACTGTCAGACTCAGGTGTAGAAAGATACTTCATTGCTACTTGTTTTGCCAGTCAGGGTTGTTAGCCTGAAGCTGAACCCCAGAAACTGGATGACCAGGAGATCACTCCTCATCTGGCCTCTACCTTTTAACTAGATTGTCATGGGTGACCCTACCAAGAGCCAAAGCATGAAGTCCTGACATCAGCTAGCACAGCTCTCTGGATCATTGATGCACACAAGCCTCCAAGCCATGACAAGGTGTGGTCCTCTTAGAGGATTATACTTCTCCATTCCACTAGTTCTAGTTGTCTATATTTGGCGTATAATGCTCTAAATTCCTCCTCTCCAAATATCCATCCAAATGGTTATTGAATGTTGCAATTGTACCTACCTCAACCAACTTTTTCCTGGCCGTTCATTCCAGGTACTCACTGCCCTCTGTGTAAAGATGTCCCCCCTCAGATCTCTTTTAAATCTCTCTCCTCTTATCTAGTATAGATGTCCTCTGGTTTTAGACTCGCCAACCCTGTGGAAAAGTCTATGACTGTCCATTCCAAAGACATACAGGTTAATGTATTAATTGGTTACATGTGTGTAACTGGGCAGCACAAGATCCCTGGGCTAGAAGGGCCTGTTACCATATCTCTAAACTAAACTATGAGATCTCCCTTTGTTCACGCTGACTGGTTATTCCCTTATTCATAAAATAAACATTCAACATGCTCAAACTGGACTTACAGAGAAATCAATTTAGGGACAGTTCTCAGGAATGATTATGTTACCCAATGACTGCATGTATGCTTTGTTGATATGTAATAAAGTAGGTAGAACATAGAACACAAAACACAGAAAACTTACAGCACGATAAAGGCCCTTTGGCCCACAAAGCTGTGCCAAACATGTCCCTACCTGAGAAATTACCCAGGGTTACCCAAAGCTCTCAATTTTTCTGATCTCCATATACCTGTCCAGGAGTCTCTTAAAAGACCCTATCGTATCCGCCTCCAACACCACAACAAAATATAATGATGTCAGGTATTCTCACAGCAAAATACAATGATACCAAGCAAAGGATATATGTTGGGCAAGGCATTGTGAATATAAGGCCCTTTCTTGGTCAAAGTTAATCATAGATAATACATCCAAGCCAGTGAAATACAAGTCACTGTAATACGATATGGAGGGCAAGCTTTTTGCCCATGTAACAGGCTCTGACTCTCCACACATCTGCTGACTCCAAAGATTTGTCAGGGACCGATGCAGTTTGGCACCTGTAGTATTGCAGGAGTTGCCAGTCAGCATTGAATTCAACATAGGGCTGCCTTAGGGACTCCAGCTCTGGAGCTTTTCTTTGTGGTTTATTCCCAGAGCCTTTCCCATGAGTGGGTCTGGTACAAGGCAGCAAAGGTTTGAGATCAGAGTTTTCCTTCTCCAAGATGAGCTGCCAACCACAGCTGACGAGCCTCATCTGCCCAAAGCAACTGGTTTTAAGGCACCAGTGACCCACCTTTGCCCTTTCTCCTGTAGTAAAAAGGTTCTGCCGGGCTTAATAGCTAAACTACATGTGAAGGCCAAGAGCTGGTCTTGGTTGTCAGAGGCTTCTTGAGACACGCGCCATTGGGAGCATTTAATAGGTAGTGGGAGCTCATCCCTACTACCAGCCCTGGCTACAACAACCTTGTGAGTGACTCTGAGAGTAACGTTAGATCATCTGGTGATGCAGACAAGACCAAAGGACAGCACCACTGATGTTGTAGCAGTTCGTCCGTGCTGCACTGGAGATCTTTGAGGTCAAACCTTTTGAGCAAAGCTTGTGACTTGACTTTCTGATTCAGAAAAGAAAGAGTCAGCAACACAGTCTTGGCTGGCACTGGCAGCTGGTGTGAAGATTAATCAGCATGACGCTGATACAGGCAACACAGGGAATTGCAATCACGGGGGACTTCAATAGATTAGTGCTTGAACTTGTGTTACCTGTGAACAGTTTTACTCACTAAATTTAATATATATTGAAAGGGAGAATGAGAGTTGGCTTCAGAAATTGTAAGAATGAATATAATCAGGCAGGATTGAATTTGTTCTTTTTCTAGCTGCTGTGAAAGGACAGGAAACTTGGTGTGTATGTGTGTGTGTGTGCGTGTGCACGCTTGTGCATGCAAGTAAATTTGTGCATGTGCTCATGTGTCTGTGTGATGTGTGTGAATTTGTGTGCACGTGTATGTGTTTGTGCGTGTGGGGGTGTGTGAGTTTATGTATATGCTGTGCAAGTGTGTGTGTATCTGTATATATGAGTGATCGTGCATGTGTGTATGTGTGTGTGTACAAATGTGATTGTGTTTACTGTATTTGTGCGTGTGTGCATATGAAATTGTGTGTACAGTATATGGGTGTGTACGTGTGTGTGCATCCGTGTGAGGAATGATGGTCATTGAGAGCATTTACTGAATTTGCCCAGCGTAAGTACAGCCTGGATTACCACCCACTAGGGTACTATACGTCTCAGCATTACACATTGAGGAAGCCTGTGTCATTGAATACAGAGGTTCCTCTCATAGAAGCATGAATGTATGTTGTCACGCTTGGTTTCGAAGGTTGTTATAGTCAGGGGCGTAAGTGGGGATAAGCTCTCACTACCTATTAAATGCTCCCAATAGTGTGCATCTCAAATAGCTTCTGACAATGAAGTGCAGCTCCTGGACTTCACATGTGGCTTAGCTACTAAGCCCAGTGGAACAGTTTTCACTGACAGGAGGAGGAGTAAAGAAGGGTTACTGGTGCCATAAAACCAGTCGCTTCGGGCAGATGGGGTTCATCAGCCCTGGCTGGCTGCTCATCTAGAAGGAAAGCTCTGATCTCAAGCCTCTGCTGCCATGAGGCTATACCTACACAAGGGTAAGGCTTCAGGAGTGCTGGACAGTTACACAGTTTTATGTTGAATTTAACACTGCCTGACAACTTCTGAGATGTGGCACGTGCCAAACTATATCAGTCTCCACCGTTTGTTTAGAGTCATCAACTGCTTGGAGAGGGGGAGCCTGCGGCATGGGCAATAAAGTGGGCTGAGTCCATTTCAGCTCTGTAGCCTATTGGCTGTACACTGCCTGATTCCTTTAGAGGAATGAACTTGCAGGATGGTAAATTTGAGTCCCAAGTGATCTGACTTTATATGGCCGTAGTGTTCTGCATGAGCACCTGTTGTCAAGTGGGTAGTCCTAAACAAGTCAAGAAGTAGTTAATCTTTGATAGCTGAAAAAGTCAAGCCTCAAAGTGCAAAGCTATATTGAAAGGCAGTATGGGGTTTCCAGGAAAGGGCAGCACTTCCAGTGAAAGGGCCTGTCGTGTCCTATTTGGGGCAGGTCACTTATCTCTGGTTCCCTCCCCATGCAGCTATCACCTGTGGCTCCAAGAAGCTGTGGTGCTATTTGCCGGTGACACCCCAGTACACCACTTTTACAGGCAGGTTAAACCAGCTGAGGGTATTCAGGAACAGGCCTTTCTGCCCTCAAAGTCTGTACTGTACATGATGCCAAATTAAACTAAGTCACTTTTGCCTGTTCATGATCCATATCCCTCCATTCCCTTCAAAGCCGTGTGTCTATCTAACAGTCTCTTAACTGTCACTAACATCTCTTCTTCCACTACTACCCCTGGCAGCTCGCTCCAGGCATCTACCACTCTGCGTTAAAAAAAGCTGATCTTTAAACCACCATCCTTTCGGCTTAAAGCTATGTCCGCTACGATTTGACATGTATGTAATTACTTGAGCTGAAATCCCTCACTATAATCACGGGATTCAGAACACAGTATCTTGATCAATGCTCCGAAACTCGGATTGGTAATTGGTTTATTGTTTTAAAATATACAAAGATACAGTGACAAGCCTGTCACACAGAAAGATATGAACATCCAGATAATACATAAGAGGGAAATAAACAGAATTCAGAATATAGCAATACAGTTACAGAGAAGGTGCAAGTACAGGTCGTAATGTACTTAATAACTACTATTGTACCCAATTGTGTGATTTAGAATTCCCTGTGGAGCATTTGCTATGCAAATAAGTCTCCTGGTCGGCTGTAGTGTTACAATGCACATATATGATGCTACATGTCCTTCACAACTAGGATAGACATCCCTGTTCAAACTTCCTGAATTCTGCATTTACTGCAGAAAGTAAATTAACCTAAACTTCAGGGTCTACCTTAGTCTCAATCACAGCACCTGGCATTCGGAAAAATTCTTCAGATATTTAAATTTAATTAAACAACGGCAACATTTGAAAATGAAAAGGATAAAAATAGAAATCACTTCAAAAGCACACAGTGGTGTAACTAGTAGGGTCCCTATTCCACAACTCTACTGACCTGTGCTCAATGCCACATTGTGGAGAGCAGGATGTGTGAGATTTCGCCATGGCAGAAATATTTTATAAACATGGTAAGTGTTGACACGCAGTACTGTGGTGTTCCAGTGGTTCTGAAGAGAAAGCTGGATTCTGCATTGAATACTTTATAGAGTAATAGGCAATCTGCTGGAGGAACTCAGCAGGTTGAGCAGGACATGAGGGGTGCAGGTCGGAGCTGTCAACATTCGGGTTGAGACCGTGCATCAGGAATGAGTGTGGAGAGTGCAGTGCCCAGCGGTGGTGAGACTGGATCCTGAGGTGATTGGTGAGGAAAGTTGAAAGATGGCAGGAAAATGACAGAAATATAGAGGGCTGTGTAGGAAGGAAGGATTAGATTGATCTCAGAGTAGGTTTAAAGGTCGGAACAACCACTGTGTGCCAAAGTTAGAGAGGTTTATGAGTTTCTGAGATTCTGAAAGCATTGAAACCCGGAACTTAGCTCCTGCTAGGGTCACCCATGGCTGTAAGGTCAAGAGTGAGGTTCCAGATGAAGAGCGATCCAACCAAGACCTCAAAGGTGGATCTGGCAGAAGATGCTGACACATCACAGTGGCAGTGAAGATGGAGGAAGACTGCAGCAGTGAAGGGTCTCCAGTTGTCTAGCACTCCATGCCACTGGACCCTGACTCCGATCTGTCAAGGACCACGTGGTAGCATCAGCCTCCCCACCTTAAACAAAGTCACGCACAGGCATTCCCTATTAAGGGAATAACCTCATCATACTCGACTCAAGTGATCGCAATACTATGTTCTATGACAGGCATGTTAGGCAGGGAGGCTAGGCATGTAGGGAGGGAGAGGAATGGGTGGAACAGCGAGATAGCAACAGGTAGATGATTGATGACGGAGAAATGGCGAGACGAGTGGACTGTTACCCAGGACTACAATGAAGGTAATGCAACATGAGAATGGGAGTTAAGAGACAGTAAACTCTGGAGTCTGAAGCAATCAACAAATTGTGGAGACAAAGGTATAGTTTAAGTTTCAGACCAATATTCCATCACAAGATCTCTGATCCTGATGCAGGGTTTTGAGCCAAAATGTTGACCATCCTTCTGCCTCCATAGATGCCGTCCGATCCTAAGCTCCTTTAGCAGTTTATTATTTGCAGGAGGGCTAAAATGACAGCCTGTTATAATTCCACTTTGTCCCTGTCCCCTGTCAAACACTGATCTCCGAATAGTCCTAGTATTCAGTCCATGGCACTGGGGAGTTAATAAGAGATTCTGCAGATGCTGGAACTGCAGAGCATCACATACAGAGTGATGGAGGAACACAGCAGCTCTGGCTGAGGCCCTTCATCGGGACTGGAATGGAATGGGGGGGGAGAAGACAGAATAAGGAAGTGGGGGAAGGGGAAGGAGAGAAGGCTGGCAGGTGATAGGTGAGACTAGGTGAGGGGAAAGATAGGTGGGTGAGTGAGGAGAGGTGATAAATGGAAGAGGACAACTACTGAAGAAGAAAGAATTTGGTATGAGATGAACGTGGATCATGGGAAAAGGGGAAGGAGGAAGGACAACTGTGGGAGGTGACAGACAGGTGAGGAGAAGAGAAGGGGAAAGAGGGAAGCCAGAATGGGTAATGGAAAGTAGGAGGAGGAGGAGGAGGTGAAATTACCAGAAGTCAGAGAATTACATGTTTTTTGCCCATCATTTTGCAGATGGAATATGAGGTGCTGCTCTTCCAACCTTAGAATAGATTTATCCTGGCGATAGAGGAGGCTACGGATCAACATGTCAGAATGGGAAAGAGAGTGGGAAGTCGAATTGAAGTAGGTAGCCACCAGGAAATCCTGCTTGTTGCGGACAAAGCAGTCCCCAAATCTACACCAGGACTTACTAATATAGAGAAGGTCACACCAGGAGCACCAGATACTGGAGATGACCCTGACGGACTTGCAGGTAAAGTGTCGTCTCACCTGGAAGGACTGTTTGGGGTCCTGGATGGAGGTGAGGGAGGAGGAGAGTTAATAACCACACCCACATTCCAGCACGACTCTGGGATCAGTATCCGTTTTTGCCTAGCAACCAGGCTCGTCAATGCCTTGTCATTGCACACCAAAGAAAAAAAAAGAGCCCACAGCGAAATTCTCCAGTGCCCCTGGCTTAAAGTTCGAATGGTTTTAAAGGAAAAAAGCATTGCTGAGCCGAAACTAATTAAACAGTGACGATTTTTCTCCGGCTGCGTCTGAGCAGAAGCCGTGTGCAGGCTCTCAAGGGAACAACAATATTGCTAACTGCAGGGCAAATGTTGCTGTAGCTTTTCATAAAAAAAGCCCTACAATAGAATAAAAAGGTTGAAACAGCCCTGCAGAATACTTCTGAAGCTGCTTCCATATGGCGTGTGTTTTGCATATACAGTAATATGCAGATGTGGCTTGCTGAAAACACCTGGACTCTCCCCTCTCCTTGAGGACAGTCCAGCACAAAAAAAGTGAAGGTAAGTTTCAGTCCATCAGCTTGTCTCTCCAATAGTTACCGGGTGTCCCTGGGTTATGAACACCCAGCCTGAGGAACACCTCTAAATATCAACGAGCTCCCATATACTATCAATTCAACAGAATCAACATCACCACCCACTAACCCACTCCTCCACACACCCACCAGCACTATTTTATCATTTCCTGTCAGGGACCTTATGTACAAACACTCCTGTGCCTAGTGTCTTTTTTATGGGCATACAATCAATCTACGTATACAGGTACTGAAGGAGGGTCTCGGCCCGAAACATCGACTGTTTATTCATTTCCATGGATGTGCCTTGACCTGTTGAGTTCCTCCAGCATTTTGTGTGTGTTGTTTTGGATTTTCAGCAACTGCAGACTTCCTTGCGTTTATCAAGTCAAGTCACTTTTTATTGTCATTTCGACCATAGTTGCAGGTACAGTACACAGTGAAAACCAGACAATGTTTTTCAGGACCATGGTGCAACATGAAACAGTACAAAAACTACGCTGAACTACGTGAAAACAATACAGAAAAAAAACTGCACTAGACGACAGACCAACCCAGGACTGCATAAAGTGCACAAAACAGTGCAGGCATTACAATAAATAATAAACAAGACAATAGGCACAGTAGAGGGCAGTAAGTTGGTGTCAGTCCAGGCTCTGGGTATTGAGGAGTCTGTTAGATTGGGGGAAGAAACTGTTACATAGTCTAGTCGTGGGAGCCCGACTGCATTGGTGCCTTTTCCTAGAAGGCAGGAGGGAGAAGAGTTTGTATGAGGGCTGTGTGGGGTCCTTCATAATGCTATTTGTTTTGCAGATGCAGCATGTAGTGTAAATGTTTGTAATGGCGGGAAAAGAGACCCCGATGATCTTCTCAGCTGACTTCATTATCCGCTGCAGGGTCTTGCGAACCGAGGTGGTGCAATTTCCGAACCAGGCAGTGATGCATTTGCTCAGGATGCTCTCAACACAACCCCTGTAGAACGTGATGAGGACGGTGAGGGGGAGGGGGGGAGATGGACTTTCCTCAGCCTTCACAGAAAGTAGAGACACTGCTGGGCTTTCTTTGCTATGGAGCTGGTGTTGAGGGACCAGATGAGATTCTCCATCAGGTGAACACCAATAAATTTGGTACTCCTAACGATCTCTACCGAGGAGCCATTGATATTCACGAGGTAGTCTATTTATTTATATTTACAGGATTTTTAAAATTTTTATTGTGTCCTTTATCTTGTGCTCTTTTTTGAGCTGTATCAGATCTGCAGTAACAATTATCTCATTTTTTCTTTACTGAAAATAACATTAAACAATCATGAATATTGAATGCCATCTGCAATGGGCACTCACTGTGGTGTGGTAGTTGAGAATCATGCTGCCCAGATTGCCTGTTCATGGCATTTTCTGTTGTGATCATCTCCACTGTCTACATCCCCAAAAGTGAGCGGTAATGCCAAGGATGCACTGGGAGAGTTTTACAGTGTCATCAGATCTCAGCAAAACAAGCATCCAGACAGTTTCTTCATAATTCAATCATTATATTTATTGTGTTTTTTTTGTTCTTTTTTAATGTGTTCTTTATGCTTATCTGTTCTGGAGAGACAATCATTTTGTTCTCCTTTACACTCGTGTTCTGAAGAATAACACTGAACAATCTTGAATCTTGATCTTGCTCCTTGAATTCAAAAGTCCGATCCGCTCATTCCCTCTTTGTAAGACTAGAGCGAGAGCTCATTCCCGGTGCTGGACAGCCTCCATGGTTTCTGTGGAAGAATCCCTCTATGCCGTGGCTCTGTGGTAACTTCATCCATTCTGAGCTCTGTGCCAACTCTTGTTGGCAGCAGTGCCAAACTGTACAACACCTCACACAGCAGAATACAAAGCAGGAGGGCAGCGGGAAGAGGGCCAGGTCAGGTGGCTGAGGTAATTTAGTAGTTTATGGGAAACCCGCAGGAACTATTGAATAGAGTTCTTTTGTAATGTGCTCAAGTTCACCAGCCATTTGCAGTTTCTCTGACTCCATATACGAGGAAGTTGGATAAACACACAAGGAAGAACACACTGAATGTGTGTGTGTGTGTGTGTTAAATATACACACATATTATTTTTACATTATTTTTCCCTCAGCCTTGGAGTAATGCTGTCTCATTTGGCTGAATTAAAATGATTGGCCACCAGGAAATTCCGCTTTTGGCACAGGAACCTGATGGCATGACCATTGCTTTCTCCTTCTTTTAAAAAAAATTCCCCCCCCCCTTCTCCCTTATTCTATTCCTCACTTTGGCCTCTAATCTCTTCTCCTCATCTGCCTGGTGCCCCTCCTTTTTTCCTTTCTCCCATGGTCTACTCTCTTCTCCTATCAGATTCCTTCTTTTCCAGCCATTTACTTTTCCCACACACCTGGCTTCACCTATCACCTTTCAGCTATCTTTCTTACTCAATCCCCATATTTTTTATTCTGGCATCTTCTCACCCTTCTCCCTTCCTTTCCAGTCCTGAAGAAGGGTCTCACCTGAAACATCGACTGTCTATTCATTTCCATAGATGCTGCTTGACCTGCTGAGTTCCTCCAGCATTCTCTATGTGTGTTGCTGTGGATTTCCAGGCTCTGCAAAGTCTCTTGAGTTTGCCTCGACCCTGGTGATGTGGGGCTTGAGGCTTCTGGCAGCTCTGAGAAGAGATTATGTGAACAGTATTACAGACGCTCAGAGAATGCACTATCATATTTTTAGAGAGTGTAGTCAGATTTCATGATAAGGTATAGGTCAAGCTACTAAATTTTTTTTAACTCAAGGTGTTATGAGTTAAACCTGACAATACCAACAAAATCCAACTTTGGCTGCAGATAACAGCAAAACCCGAGTACAGATATTAATAATTAAGCCTGTCCTCCCCTGTCGTCTCTGATGACAGAAAAGCTATAGTCTTCAAATCCTGTAGGAAAATAGCTGTTCTCAAGATTCTGAGGACCTTGGGATAAGTATTGCTTGGATTGTCGAATATTGTCGAATATTATTCCTTCAATGAGAAAGGATCCTCTCCGTAGAATGTAATCCTAGGACTCAGTGTTGTCCACTTCCAGTAACATTCTACTGCTTTAGTCAAGTTAGTACAATATTAATGCAACAGACAACAGCCAATGCAGTTTATGAGGACAATATTAGCTAAGTGGAGCTTTAGCAGTCCTGAAAGCACAATGACAAAGAGCATTTATTTTAATATTTAGAGCAGGAATACATTAATAGTCAGAGAATTATACAGCACTGAAACAAGCCTTTTAGTTCAACACGTTCAGACTGACTAAAGTGCTTCAATGAGTAAATCCTATTTTCTGTGTTCAGCCCATATCCCTTTAACCCTTTCCTGTCTGAGTCCCTGTCCAAATGTCTTTAAGAATCAGAATTGGGTTTATCAACACTTACACATCAGGAAATTTCTTGTTTTGTGGCAAGAGTACTGTGCAAAACACAAAAAGTCTACAAATTACATAAGAAATATATGTTGAAAATTACATTGATAAAGTAGTGCAAGAAGAGTGAGGTAGCGTTCATGGGTTGATTCAAAATGTAATTGTACAGCACTTTACCACTTCCTCTGGCAGTTGTTTCCATATGCACACCACTTTCTGTGTTTGTCAATCCCCATGAAATCTTCTCCACCCTCACTTTAAACCAATGCACTCTAATTTTGACTGTCCCTCCGCTGGCCTGGGCAAGGTTTAGCACCTGCTTAGACGGCCCGCATGTGGAGCCTTGGGAGCAGGTGGTGGATGGTCATATAAGCAGCTGGTGCATATCATAAGTCGTGGTTATTGACACCAGGCAGACAATTTCTGAAGAGTATTGATAATGGCGGGTGTCACCCATCTTGCAAAGACTCTGGGCAGAAGACAGCAATGGCAAATCACTTCTGCAGAGAAATTCGCCATGGTTGTGGAGACCATGATCACCTAAATCATACAACACAGCGTATAACGTTGATGGTGATGACAGTGTGTGATTGCTCAAATCGAGCTTGATGTTCTCCTAATGGGTTGTCTATTGGTGGGTCCTCAATTGGCTGTAGAGGTTAATCTGGGATCCACATATTCTGGTGCAGTGTGGGCAAGAATAAGTGGTGGTTGTGTCTTTTTGTTGTTCAGTCTTTCTCACAGTTGTTGTTTGTTCTCTGTGACACTATGGAAGTTGTCCTGATGCAACACAGCTTCCTCTTGAATAGGTTTCCTAAAGGCGTATCTATTGACTGCAATACCTTCCCAGTTTTCAGATGTTGAATTTTTTCCGGATGATTTTGGTATTATCTTTAAAGCATTTCCTTTGCCCACCAGAGGCTGCTGATCTTCTTTCAACGGGGGTAAAGAATCTGCTTGGGTTAGGTCTCTGCCTCTCATGATTTTATAAGCCTCTGTAAAATTACCCTTTCGCCTCCTTTGCTCCAGGGGAAACAGTCCCAGCCACTCCAGCCCAGGATTATTACTCAAACTCTCTAGTTCGAGAACATCTTTGTGAATCTTTTCTGCGCCCACTCTAGCTTAATCACATCCTTAATGTCTAAATATAATTCATCTCTTAGCTACTACAGTGCCAACATTAAGCTATTTCTGCAAACTATTATTTATTTAGAGCTACAGCACGGCACAGGCCCTTCTGGCCCATCAACCTGCACTGCCCAGCAACCCACCTATTTAACCCTAGCCGAGACACAGGAAAATTTACAATATCCAATTAATCTACTAACCAGTATGTCTTTGGAAAGTGGGAGGAAACCAGAGCACCCAGAGAAAGCCAACATGTTCAGAGAGAGGAATATACAAAGTTCTTTCATAGGACATTGGGATTGAATTCTGAAATCTGATACCCCGAGCTGTGACGATGTCAAGCTAACCTCTACACTACCATGGCTGCCCAAGTAGTTAACATTTACCAAGTAAAAGAAATCAGTGCAAACATATGATAATATTGCAGTGCAGTTTGCTGCTTATTATTCCAAATGCAATGTTAACATTGATCAGATCAGGTTGTGATCAGATCTTTTGACTGAATATCAATGCTATTGAGGTCTAGTCTGGCATTTGGTTTAGCTTGTCGATAACAAATTGGTATCGACTAGAACCTTCCAGTAAGCAATTGAACCTTTCACCCAAATCCCTTTCTTAATGGTGAAATTGGTTAATTATCATTATTGGATTCTAGATAGATCAAGGTCTCTTTGGGGGCGTTTGCTACTGCTTGCATTGTGGGGTGGGTAGAGGTTCTTTTGTTGGTACAAGTGGAGGGAGGGGAGGGTGAGGTGGAAGGCTGATGCTTCTGCTGCTGCTTGCACATGGGAGGGGTAGGGGGGACTTTGGAGTTCTGATATTTCTTTCATTCATTCTTTCGAGTTCTTGTTTTGTGGCTGTCTTAGCGAAGACTAGGAATTTCAGGTTGTATACTGTATACAGTCTCTGATAGTAAGTTGAATCATTTGAACCATTTGATCTGCTGTGGTACACTGAATATCTTTAATTTGCATGCCAAAACTTCATTCTGAAGCAGAGGTAAAATTCATAGTTGCGGAGATCCACATTTAGACCTGACATGAAGGCCCCAATTCACAGGATCGTAAGAGGCTGCATGGGGTTGTAGACTGAGCCTGTTCTATCACTCCCTGCCAACAAGACATCTTTGAACAGCGATGCCTCAAGAAGATGTCATGTATCATTAAGGACCCTCACCATCTGGTACACGCCCCCTTCTTATTAGAATCATTGGGGTAAGGTAGAGGAGTTTGAAAACCAATAATCAAGTTTTCAGAAACAGTTTCTTCCCCTCAGATTTCTAAAGGCTCATGAACCCATGAAGCCAACTTCATTATTCTTTTTTTACACTATTAATCTATTGTCACTTCAAAGATTCAAAGTGCATTTATTATCAAAGTATGTAATATATAACCCTGAGACTCATCTTCTCCACAGATAGTCACAAAACATGGAACCAACCCTTTGAAAGAAAAACATCAAATATCAAATCCCACTCACCCCACACTCTAAAGCAGGTCATGCAAATGGTAACAAAAAAATTAGCAGAAACAAATAATATAAAATACAAAATTAAAAGGCATATTTATGCTAATTTCTGTCTTGAACTGTATTGCTGCCACAAAATAATAAATTTTACTGCTATGTCAGTGATAATATACCTGATTCTAATTCTGAATTTGATCCTGAATCTGATTCCGATTCGGATTCTATCCGAGGAAATGAAATGTGGAATAATCTTTTCTATAATGCAGCACAATTCTGGAGTCATTGAAAATGTTCAACTGACAAATATTTAAAACTGACAGGTCATTGAGGATTATGAGGAGTGGTCAGTGCTGGATCGGCCATGATCACAGTGAACGAGTCATAGAGGTGTACAGGCCTTTTGGTCCAACATATCCATTCTGACCTAAATACTAGAGTAGTGGGAATGACTCAAGGAGCTGGCTGCCCACTCCTGCTCTGCCTGTTATGTCCTTATGTACAAGGCTAGTAGAAATATTAAGTAGCTATGTGGATCTGTGCAATATTCAGCAATAATCCTATTTAGTAAGTCGGCAGGCTGATCAACACCTCCAACCAATAGCCCACCTGACTGTCCCTCCACCAACACTACATTCACATCATCTAGTGTCATTTTATGTACATACAACAGTCTATGTATATAACAGTTATATGTACATTGTGTTTTATAAGGTTGCCTTCATATTTATGTTTATTGTGTTTTATTTTGTCTGTTTTTATTGTGTTCTTTATGTGTATTGTATTTTTTTGTGCTGCATTGGAGCTGGAGTAACAATCATTTTGTTTTTCTTCATACTCGTCTACTGAAGAATGACAATAAACAATCCTGAATAAATTCCCAATCTTTCGAAGCATTCTGTGTAAAATACGGATGTAACAGTGGGCAGCAGATCGCAGAGGCCATGGCTCCTTCATTCTGGCAAGAATCCATGTAACAATAATTTATTTATTGCAACAAATCACTGAATCTGAAATTTAAATACTTGACTCATTAGTGTTGTGATGGGTTAATGCAGATGTGAGGAGAAACCAGTCAGAGTTCAGTAACACTGAAAGTAAATGCAGATGTCAGGTTGATTTGCTGAATTATTCTTGGAGATTTGAGGTGGCTATGCCTCAGTAGCTAATTAGATGCAACAGCAGCAACACAGTTAAGTGATACCCTTAACCATCCTACAGAGCATCATGGGAGCATAATAAAACAACAATTTATACTGGGCTGCATAATGAAATATGATAAATATATCAATGATCAAAATCTTTGTCAGGGAGATGGTTTTCTAAGGAAGATCTTAAAAGTGGTGGAGAGGATCACAGAGGGAATTTTGGAGCTCGGTATCCTAGTAGCTGAATAGATGCCAAAATGGCAATTAACACAAGAAAACCTCCCATGGAAAATTATCTGTCGAAAGATTGAGGCTCTTTCTTGGTCAGGGTCATCCATGCATGATGCGTCCTAGGTATCTACATTGTATACGCAAGCCAAGGTGGTACGATATGGAGAGTAAACTGTTGCCCATACAGCAGGGTCCCACTCTCCACACAGCTGAACTTCAGGACTAAGGAAGGGTTTCAGCCTGAAATGTCGAAAGTTTATTCTTTTCCTTAGGTGCTGCCTGACCTTCTGAGTTCTTCCAGCATTTTGTGTGTGTGTTTTGTTTTGGATTTTCAGCATCTGCAGATTTTCTTGTGTTAGTAGAAAGAGTAGTGTGTGTTTCACTGTCTTCAGCATGTATTCAAGTAAATGTGAATCATAACACTGTGCCCAGTCTTAACTCTGCAGCTTTAATCTCCCAGTCCAACAAATGTAACAGCCTATGGCAACATAGCAGAGAAACCTGATGTCTAAACAACTAGAAAGTGTAAATCCCAGACAAAGCCAGCAGCCAGGCAACATCAATGACAACAGAAAAAAAGGTTAATGTTCCAGGTTGTAAAATCCTTCCTTGGGACGAGAAATTTCTATCCAAAGTGGCAGCCTCAGAACCAGAATGGTTATCACTGATATAAGTTGTGAGATTTGTTTTCCCTAAGACAATGTCTTAGGGAGAAAGTCCATGCTTTCACTAATGTAAGAGATTCTGCAGATGTTGGAAATCTTGAACAACATACACAAAAACTGATGGAGCAACTCATCTGACTTGCTATCAAGAATGGTGTGTGTGTTGCCTATGATCACAATTCCTTTTCTATCAGTCCAGCTATAATATCGACGTTAGGACCATACCACAGAACATCAATCATTACAACACAAGAACAGGCCCTTCAGTCCACAATGTTGTGCTGAACTAATTAAGCTGGCATCACCTAATCCCCTCTGCTTGCACATGGTCCATATCCCTCCATTGTCTACACCATCATGTGCCTATCTAACAGCCTCATAAACGTCCTAATAATCTGTCTCCACCACCATTACAGGTAGTTCTTTCCAGACACTCTCCACACTCATTGTGTAAAAACTGCCCTGCACATATCCTTTGAATTTTCACCCTCTTTCCTTAAATTCATGCCATCTGGACATTTCAACTATGGGATTGTGTGGTGCATGGCCAAGTGGTTAAGGCATCAGTCTAGTGATCTGAAGGTCATTAGTTTGAGCCTTAGCTGAGACAGTGTGTTGTGTCCTTGAGCAAGGCTCTTAAACACATTGCTCTGTGATGACACCGGTAACAAGCTGTATGGGTCCTTGAATAATGGGTCCATCAATAACTCACTCTGAGACTTAAGGCGAGATATCGGCTATTATTGACTGGAAGAAGGAACATGCAGTGAGTGACCACCATACTACATCCTGGAGACTGAGAGGCCGGGCTCAGGCCTTGATCGCCTTTATACCGGGGTCTGTGGGAGGAGCCACAGGAGCAGTCAGCAGGGGCTTACCCAGACAGGTATATGTAGTTCACCACAGTCCTAATGCCCTTCCCTTGGACAACGTCGGAGGCATGGAGAGGGGAGACTTTCAGCATGGGCAACTGCCAGTCTTCCATACAACATTGCCTAGGACTTAGTCATCATCGAAAATCGATGGACAGCCGAAGAAGAAGAATGGAATAAAGATGCCAGGTGTCTGTCTATGCTTCTCATAATGTCATAAATTTGTGTCAGGTCCAATGTTCTAGTGAAAGTAACCCCAGTTTGTCCAAACGCTCCTTGAAGCACATGACTTCTAACATAAGGATTGTTTGGACAATCAAGGGCTGCTAAAGTTACCATCTGAAATTATAATTATTTAACTGGCCTTTCTACGTCTTAAAAAAAATCTTTAACAAACTCTCATAGAACTGCAAAAAGACTCAGCTGTTATTTTTCATAGATTTTACACACAAATAAGGTGCTAAATTCAATTTTGATATACACCCATCAATGTAGATAGTTAGCCTTCACTTTATTAGTTGTACTGTGCAGATGGATGTGAATAAATATTTCTTAAGCAGCTCATCAGTGCGAATTTGCTGACAGATTCTCTGAGTTTACTGAATGTTGTATGATTTAGTTACATGGGACCATGCAGTGACAAAAGCCATCAGCTGTATAATTAGGTAGACAAGCCCACAGGGAGCTGACAAGCTGCCAAATGCAACAAGAATTGGACATGGCAACAAACGTTAACAATTAACTCCTCGCAGCCCAGAAACCAACGTGACTACATATAAATTCTTTGTATACTCAACCAAAATTGCATGAGAAATGTAAAAGTTTTGAATGTTTTTTTTTAACTGAGTGTCATCTTATCTGTAACTTAAAGTTATGGCGTAACTTTAGTTCATTTGTTCTAAAAACCACTTTTTTTCTCTCCAGAAGCCAATCCAATCAATCCACAGTTATGCTAGAAATGTCCAAATTCGCACCACTTATGTACTGATTTATTTGTTTAGAGATACAGCACAGAACAGGCCCTTCTGGCCCAATCAGCCTTGCCATCCAGCAACCCAGCTATTTAGCACTAGCCTAATCACAGGACAATTTACATGACCAATTAGCCTGCTAACTGTTACCTATCTGGACATCAGGAGCACTAGGAGGAAGCTCAAGTGTGTCATGGGGAGAATGTACAAACTTCTAGAGACACTGCCAGTATTGAATTCCAAAATTTGGGAAGCTCTGAGCTGTAATAGCATTGCACTAACAGCTATGTTACTGTGGCATCCAATATTGAGCCAATCCAAAGTTATTCTGCCAATGTTTTAATTCTCATCATTCAGTTCACACATTGTTCTGAACCCTTCCTCCCACTAGCGATATTCACATCAATTTTCTACAGTGTGGCACAACCTTGGTTTTAAAACTCCCATTACTGTACACAAATCTTTTCAAGTCTTTGTCACTTACACACATTTGATCTTCCTAACCTATTTGGGCACTCTGCTTTTCCCCAACTCTTTTGCCTGGAAATATAGGAATTTATTCCTTGGAACATAGAAGACCAAGGGGAGATTTAATAGAGGTATACAAAATCATGAAGGGTATAGATAGAGTAAATGTAAGCAACCTTTTTCCACTGAGGTTGGGTTGGTCAACAAGAGGCCATGTTGTTGTTCGTCCTTCGGAGTCGAAGACGACCACGACTTCTGTCAGGTGGAGGGTTTGTGACTGTGGGTCTGGAGATGACTGGTGAGGCCAATCCAGACCCTGTAAGCTCGCCCACATGTGGGACACATGAGGGTAGGTGCTGCATTGAAGTGGAGGTAGTTCGAGCCTTGTGCACGGCGCGTTTCCTCTGAGTCTCTGCGGTCCGTCTGATTTCTGCTGCATACGCTCCTTTAGTGGTCCTGCGCCACCAGGTTGGGCGGTCCAGAGCAAGCGATTCCCAGCTACTGGGACTGATGTTGAGGTCTTTGAGGGACACTTTGAGGCAGTCTTTGAAACATTTCTTCTGCCCTCCAACTGAGCGCTTGCCCTGGCTCAGCTCTCCATACAGCAGCTGTTTTGGTAGTCGACTGTCAGACATCCTGACGACATGGCCAGCCCATCTGGCTTGGGCTTTCTGTAGGAGGGTGTAGACGCTGTGGGTGCTAGTCCGCTCCAGGACCTCCATGTCTGGGATTTTGTCCTGCTATCGTACGTGGAGAAGTCTGCGGAGGCAGCTCAAGTGGATGTGGTTGAGCTCTTTGGCACGTTTGCTGTAGACAGTCCAGGTCTCGCTGGCATAGAGGAGGGTGGTGAGAACCACTGCTCGGTAGACCTTCAGCTTGGTGGTAAGGCTGAGTCCTCTCTGCTCCCATACATTCTCACGGAGTCTCCCAAAGGTGGCACTGGCTTTGGCAATTCTGTTGCTGATCTCTGTATCTATATTCACCGCTCGTGATAGAGTACTGCCCAGATAAGTAAAGCTGTCGACTGCCAGTAGCTTCTGCCCCTTTACTGTGATGTGTGGTTCCTGGTAGGGCTTTCCAGGTGCGGGCTGGTACATAACTTCGGTCTTACGTTAAGGGTGAAAGGTGAGAATTTTAAGGAGAACATGAGAGGAATCTTCATCACTCAGTGAGTTGTGAGAGTATGGAATGAGCTGCCAGCACAAGTGGACTCAATTTCAATGTTTAAGAGAAATTTCAATAGGTGCATGGAAGGCATGGGAATGGACGGCAGGTCCATTGGAGTAGGCAGCTTAAATGGTTCCGGATGGGCTGAAGGGCCTGTTTTTTGTGCTGTACTTTTCTATGACTCTGGGGCTGTAACACTCTATCACCCTCTTGTAGGTCTCCAACATTCGCATGGTAGCCATGGCATCAGCTCCCCATTTTCTGAGCTCAGAAGATTCTTCCATAAGATGCTGGAGGAGTTCAGCAGATCAGGCAGCATCTAAGGAGGGAAAGAAACAGTCAATGTTTCAGGCTGAGATAGTTGCTGCCTGACCAGCTGAATTCCTCCAGCAGTTTGCGTGTGTGTTCTTCAAGTTTTTAAGCATCTATTTAAAGTGATGGTTGATAGGTTCTTGATGGTGAAAACAGGAGGAAGGGGCTGAGAGGAATAATATATTAACCATGATGGAATGGTGGACCAGACTCAAAGGGCTGAATGGCCTAATTCTACTCCTTTGTCTTATGGTCTAAATTTAACTTATGATTGTTAGGATATTGTGCTGGACTTTTATTTTTGGGTGTTTTTTTACACTTATTGGCCACTGCAAATTGAAGTGTAAGCATATGGTAGAATCTGGTAGGAGCTGATGAGACCAGGTCAACCCAACAATCTATGGATTCACTTTCAAGAACTCTTCAAAGCATGTCCTCTTTATTATTTATTTATACATTTATTATCATTATTTTTGTATTTGCACAGTTTGTTTTCTTTTGCACACTGGTTGTTTGTCGGTCATTGTGTGTAGTTCTCCACTGATTATATTGTATTTCTGTAGTTGTCTGTTCCATCACTGGCATTTGGGAAGCAATGAAGAACCTCCATTTCTGGCAGTGTTCAGGGCTTCCTTCGCTGTGTCAGGAGCTTCATCTCAGTTTTCATTTCTATCAGTCATACAAGTCCCAGGTGGAGAAACAGAAATTACATCACATTCTGATGTAGGAAGATTCTTCATTGTTCTTTCCGTAAGTTTTGTTTTGCCATTCAGGGTTGTTAGCCGAGCTGAACTCATAAACCTAGAGGACTAGTGGACTACTCTTAGTCTGGCCTCTGCCCTTTAAACTGCTTGTCATTGGTGACCCGACCAAGAACCAAAGTATAAAGCCCTGACTCCAGCCAGCATAGCTGGCCATGTTATTGAGGCACACAAGCCTCCAGACCACAACAAGATTGTGTAATTCCTGAAGGATTGTACTTCTTTGTTCTATCGTTAATGCCTGCAATAAGCGAATCTCAGGGTAGTATTTGGTGGCATATACTGTGCATACTTTGACAATAAATTTCCTTTGAACTTTGAACAAAGAGATTAGTGTCATTACTCTGTGAACAAGCATAGATGCAAAGGGCCAAAATGACCACTTTCTTTGTCATAAGGAAAGACAGAAAGACAGTGCTAATCACAACTTTTCCAAATGAAGCCGACAAAGATCTTCAATGACACAGTTAAGCCATTTGCTCTTGGAATGAATAGACAAGAAACTATATATTTTCCTTTGTTGGATTTGAAATTTGAAATTAATTTTGTTACCTTCTGCTAAATCTGTGCTGGTAACTTCTTCTCCGAGGATTGTCACCTTGTTCTGGTGGAGAGGCCTGTGAGTGCCTGAGATCCCTAGAGTGATGCCATCTCGAGTTTAGCTCCTGGTAAGGTCACCCGTTGTGGAAAAACCAAGGGAAGAATTCCAGGCAAAGAGCGATCCAACCAAAATATCAACGGTGGGGCTGGAGGCAGTGAAGGGTTCAGTTATCTTGTCCTGCATGTCACTAGAACCTGAACCTGATTTATCAAGGCTGCCTATATATTAGCATCCCCATTTTAAACCAAGTCACACTCCGGCCTTCTCCATTAAGGGAATTCACGCTCTTCGTTATAGTAACTGTTCACTATTAATTTTTATTTAGAGATAAATAAAATAGAAAAAGAGAGATAAATAAATAGAGATAAATAAAATAGAGACCACTGTAAGAGGTCCTTCAAGCCCAATGTGTCAGCATTGTCCGATTGCACCCATGTGACCAATTAACCAACAAAATCATACATCTTTGGAAATTGGAAGAAAACTGAAGCCCCCAGAGGAAACCCACATGGTCACAGCAAGAGTATGACCATATGGACAGAGGGAGAATTGAACCTAGATCACTGATGCTGAAATAGCATTATACTAACCACCACACTTGTATATGATTAATATTGAGGAAAGAAAAAAGTAGTACTCTAAGAATTCATATCAAACCTCTATTATAAAAGAAACAAACATTTCACATAGTTAATAACAAAAGATCTCTCACATCTATTTTTCTAGTCATGGTTGAATGTCGACTTTGGCAATTTCCTTCGCATTGGTACTGAACAAGTCAAAGAGGAAGTCCAGTAGGCAGCCAGATTTTATATATACAAACTGACAGGATCATACTGCCGAAGATACTACAGACTAGAATGGGTGATAAAATTAAGTTCATCTCAATGCAGACATGTAAGATATTTGACCTAACTTGAACAAATATTGGAAGATTAGGATGGCAGGGTGGAGAGATGTCTCTACCAAAGGAGGTGTGAGGCACTCCTTCCCTCTGCAAGCCTGCAAGGTGTAGCACCCTTGATCAGGGTCACGTGAAGCCATTTGAGCAGATGGTGTATTGTCATATGAGCAGCTGGTGCATATCACAAGTCCTGTTTATGCAACCACTTCCACCAGGCAGACAGTCTCTGAACAGTATTGATAATGGTTGGGGTCACCCTTCTGGCAAAGACACTACCCAGAGTAAGACAATGGCAAACCACTTCTGTTGAAATATTTGCCAAGAACAATGATGGTCACAAGAGAACAATAGCCCACGTCAAGACATGGCACATAATAATGATGATGCTGTTTTGAAAAATGCTCTTAATATTTCTTCTCCTGCATGTGACTAAGGATGGGTTTCCAACCTAGCACAGCTGACTCTGCATACCTCATTGATACAATGATCAGCCTAAGCACAGTGGTGATCTCTGCATTGAGACTTGCAGCTTAGTCATCTACAGCTTGGATGTGACCTGCACCATGGTCATCTCTGAGGACAAGATACAGGTGTGTCGAACAAATGGACAGTCACAAGGCCACAGGACCAGACAGCATCCCAGGGTGAGTACTCAGGATGTGCGTGGCACAACTGTTAGGTGAGTTTATAGACATTTTGAATCTCTCCCTCTCCCAGAGTAGAGAGCCCTCCTGCTTCAAAACATCCACCATTGTTCTGGTACCTAAAAAGACCAAGGTAACATGTCTGAACGACTGGCGTCCTATCACCCTCACCTCAATAATAAACACGTGTTTGACAGGCTGGTCAAGGACTACATCTGCAGCTTGCTACAACCCAGACTGGACCCCCTTACAATTCGCCTATCAATGCAACCGATCAAAAGATACTGCTCTACATACACATCTGGAGAAGAGAGATGCTTCTGTGAGAATGTTGCTCCTTGACTACAGTTCAGCACTCAACACCATAATTCCCTCCAAGCTCGATAAGAAGCTCAGAGACCTCGGCCTTCATCCTGCCTTGTGTAGCTGGCTCCTGGACTTCCTGTCAGATCGCCAGCAAGTGGTAAGAGTGGGCTCCCTCACCTCTGCACCTCTGCCCCTCAACACAGGTGCCCCTCAGGGCTGTGTCCTAAGCCCCCTCCTGTACTCTCTGTATACCCATGATTGTGTTGCCACCCACAGCTCCAATCTGCTAATTAAATTTGCTGATGACACTACACTGATTAGCCTAATCTCAAATAATAATGAGGCAGCCTACAGAGAAAAAGTCATCACCCTGACACAGTGATGTCAAGAAAACAACCTCTCCTTCAATGCTGTAAAAACAAAGGAGCTGGCTATGGATTACTGGAGTAATGGAGACAGGCTAATCCCCTGTTGACATCAATGGATCTGGGTTGAGAGGGTGAACAGCTTTAAGTTCCTCGGCATAAACATCACCAAGGATCTCGCATGGTCTGTACATACCGGCTGTGGGTGGAAAAAGAACAACAGCGCCTCTTCCATCTCAGACAGTTGAAGAAGTTTGGTATGGGCCACCAAATCCTTAGAACTTTCTATAGGGCAACAATTGAGAGCATCCAGACCGGTGCATCACCGCCTGGTATGGGAACTGTACTTCCCTCAATCGCAGGACTCTGCAGAGAGTGGAGCGGACAGCCCAGCACATTTGTAGATGTGAACTTCCCACTATTCAGGGCATCTACAAAGTGTAAAAAGGGCCTGAAGGATCATTGGGGACCTGAGTCACTCCAACTGCAAATTGTTCCTGCTGCTACCATCCAGGAAACGGTACTGTAGCATAAAGCCAGGACCAATGGGCTCTGGGACAGCTTCTTCGACCAGGCCATCAGATTGCTTAATTCATGCTGACATAACTGTATTTCTACATTATAATGACTATCCTGTTGTACATAATATTTATTATAAATTACTATGAATTGCACATTGCGACGGAGAAGTAACATTAAGATTTTTAGTCATGTATGTGAAGGATGTAATTAATAAAGTCAATTCAATTCTTACTTACTTACTGCCCATTATGCCATTGGCATTCAGGCCAGCATTGAAGGTCCTCTTTCTCTAGCGGTGTTCAGGGCTTCCTTTATCATGTCAGGAGCTTCATCTCGATTTTCACTACTGTCAGTCATGCAAGTCCCAGGTGGAGAATCAGGAATACTGTCACACTCAGACATAGAAGGATACTGCATTGCTGTTTCCATAACAATTTTGTTTTACCAGCCTGAGCTGAACCCCCGAGCCTGGTGAACCAGTGGACCACACTTAGTATGGCCTCTACCATTTGACCTGTTTGGAATGAATGACCCTACCGAGAGCCAAAGCATAAAGTCCTGAGTCCAGCCAATATAGCTCTCCAGGTTATTGAGGCATGCAAGCCTCCAAACCACAGAGAAATTGTGGTCCTCTTGGATCCTGGAGTGGGACTTAAACCTGCTACTTTCTGACCCAGAAGTAAATCATGGTGGATGTACATACCAAGCATCAGTAATATTAGCGGTATGTAATGCCAGTGTGGATTTATCAATTGCATTTTAACTTTTAAATAAACAAGCAGAGTTTCCTCAAGCATATTGTGACTTCTACAAGATGACTTTAAAGCTAATTTCATTTTATTCTCTCTGAAAGGAAATACAGAGTTTCAAAATCAATTATAAATGAGGACAGCAAAAATAACTTCACCCAAAAGAATCTTCCTATATTAACCAAAAACAATTGGGATAAAATTATATATTAATCATGTTTTGCGATTGAGGAAAAAGTCTGGTGAACTGTTGTGCATTTGGAATAAATGAGTTTATGTTGGTGCCAAATGAATTATGTGATCCATCAGATACAAACTATATTTATTTTTGTTTCTGAATCAGTCTATTTTGTAATATGAATTATTGATCTATTACAGTTTTTAATCATAGAGTCATGTTGATTTGCATCAGTTAGTAAATGGTGGACTGTGAATTGTTCAGCTGCAGTGAATTAGCTATAGACAGCAGTGAGGGGTCTTGCACCTCTCCTCAGCGGAACTCTCCTCTGCACCCTTTCCAATGCTTCCACATCCTTCCCGTAATGAGGTGATCAGAGAGAGATGGATGTGACAGAGAGAATAAGGAGCAGACTGCAGAGAAAATCAGGAGAGAAGAATGGAATAATGAGATTGCTCTGCTGACCTCACCGTGGAAGACACTAGCAGTCTGGTAGAAGTTCCAGGTGTAAGGATCAGAGGTGTGTGAAGTTACCATAGCTAGTCAGAAGATTCTTGGGAAACTGAAATGTCTGAAGGTAGATAAGTCACCTGACCCAGATGGTATCCACTAGAGTTCTGAAAGAGGTGACTGAAGAGATCATGGAAGCATTAGTAATGAGCTTTCAAGAATCATTAGATTTTGTAATGGTTCCAGAAGACTGAAAAATTGAAAATGTCACTCCACTCTTCAAGAAGGGAGAGAGGCAGAATAAAGGAAACCAAAGGCCATTTAGTTGATCTCAGTGGTTGACAAGACATTGGAGTCGATTTTTAAGGATGAGGTCTCAGGGTGCTTGAAGGGACATGATAAAATAGGCCACAGTCAGCATGATTTCCTCAAGGGAAAATATTGCCCGACAAATCTGTTGGAATTCTCTGAGGTAGTAACAAGCAGGATAGACAAAGGAGAATCAGTTGATGTTGTGTACTTGAATTTTTAGAAGGCCTTTGGCAAGGTGCCAAACATGAGGCTGCCTAACAAGCTAGGAGCCCATGGTATTACAGGGAAGGTTCCAGCAAGGATAAAACAGTGGTTGATTGACAGGAGACAAAGAGTGCAAATAAAGGGAGCCTTTTTTGACTAGCTGCCAGTGACTAGTGATGTTCCACAGGGGTCTGTGTTGGGACTGCTTCTTTTTTGGATGATGGAATTGATGGCTTTCTTACAAAGTTTGCAAAGGATATGAAGGTAAGTGGAGGGGCAGTTAGTTTTCAGGAAGTAGAGAGACTACAGAAGGGCTCAGACAGATTAGGAGAATGGACAAACAGATAACAGATGGAATACAGTGTCGGAAAATTTATGGTTATGCACTTTGATAGAAAAATAATAGTGTTGACTATTTTCTAAGTAGAGAGAAAATACTAAAAACTTAAGGGCAAAGAGACTTGGGAGTCCTTGCACTGGATTCTCTAAAGGTTAATTTGCAGGTTGAGTCTGAAGAGGAAGGTAAATGCCATGTTCACATTCATTTCAAGAGAAGTAGAATATAAAAGCAAGGATGCAATGTTGAATCTCTATAAAGCGCTGATGAGGCCTCACTTTGAATCTTGTGAGCAGGTCTGGGCTCTTTATTTTCAAGAGGATGTGCTAACACTGGAGAGGGTACAAAGGAGGTTCATGAAAATAATTCCAGAATTGAATGGCTTGTCAAATGAAGAGTGTTCGATGGCTTTGGGCCTGTATTCATTGGAATTCAGAAGAGTGAGGGGTGATCTCATTGAAACCTATTCAATGGTGAAAGAGGGTATCCTTTTAGAATGGGGATGTAGAGGAATTTCTTTAGCCAGGGTGTGGTGAATCTATGGAATTACAGGCAGCTGTGAGGCCAGGTATTTATGCATATTTAAGGCAGAGGTTGATATATTCTTGACTGGTCAGGCATGAAGGGGTGCAGGGATAAGGCAGGAGATTGGGGCTAAGAGAGAAATTGGATCAGCCACGATGAAGTTGTGGAGCAGACTCAATGGGGCAAATGGCCTAATTCTGCTCCTATATCTTATGATTTTATGGACTTACACCTTTTGAGGCAAACTACACTCTTTATTCAGTAAACCACAACATTTGTTTGTGAGTAGCTCCTTGCTCTATTATGCTTCCATGAACCATAGACATATGGGTTCAATCCTGACAGTGGGTGCTGTCCGTGTGGAGTTCGGTTATTCATCTTCTCACAGTATGGTGTTCTGCTAGGCTCTCCAGTTTCCTCACACATTGTTACTGTTTTATTGTCACATGCCCTGAGATACAGTGAAAAACATTGTGAGGTGACATGGTGCTGTTGTCGTTAGCATAATTCTATTACTATGCCAACCGGGGTCATTTCTACCACTGTTCTCCCCCATGACCGTTTAAGTTTTGTACAGGTGCACCAGTTTCCTCTCACATTCCAAAGATGTACGGGTTAGTAGATGAATTGGTCACATGGGCATAACTGGGTGATGTGGGCCACAAAAAACAGTTACTGTGTTGTACCTGGAAGTTAAAAAAAGCAGAGTTGTGCAAAAACCAACATCTTATGGTTTGTCAACACGAGCAAATCTGCAGATGCTGGAAATAAATAAAAATACAAAATGCTGGCAGAACTCAGAACACCAGATACAGTATATCACCCCAGTTGACTCACAGGAAGAATTGCAACTATCTCTGCAAACAGAAGTGCTACACCTGCCCCCATCACTTCTTCCCTCACCATCATCCTAGGCCCCAGACAGTCTTTCAGGTGAGGCACCACTTCACCACTTCACCTGTGAGTCAACTGGGGTGATATACTGTATCCGGTGCTCCTGATGTAGCCATTTATATATTGGGGAGACCCGCCGCAGACTGGGAGACCGTTTCGCCGAACACCGGCGCTCAGTCCTCCAGCAGTGGCGGGATCTCCCTGTGGCCACACACTTCAATTCCACAGACCACTCCCACTCCGATATGTCTGTCCATCGCCTCCCCTACTGTCAAGGTGAGGCCACATGCAGGTTGATGGAGCAACACCTTATCTCCCGCCTAGGTAGCCTCCTACCTGCCGGCATGAACATCCTCCGTTGATACCCCTGCCCACCCCTTTACCCCATCCCTACTTATAATTTTAGTCTAGTTCTCTTTCTCTCTCTTTTTCCCCCTCACTATAATCTCCCCCCAACCCTACCTTTCTTTCTTTTATTTCCCATAATTCTCCACCTTCCCCCTAGCCCATTTCCCTCCAGCCTATCACTTCCTAGCACTCTACTTTATCCCTCCCCCCCACTTCTTATCCCCCCTCGACCATCCCATGTTATTTCACTCCTGATGAAGGGTTTCGGCCTGAAATGTCATCATTACCCTCTCCCGTAGATGCTGTCTGGCCTGCTGAGTTCTGCCAGCATTTTGTGTTTTTATCTTATGGTTTGTTATTTCCAGTCAAAAGGAAAAAATAATATTTGAGAATATTTTTCCATCTCAGCCACACCACAACCTAAGAACAAATGAACTGTTTTTATGAACTTCTTCAATGAAATGGTACAGGACGTTAGATCCAAGTGCATTATGGGAAAGACAAGCAGACACCAGGAGTCAATGCCCATCAGTACAGCATTAACTTTATCTTGTACTTTACCTTGACATTTCAGCTCAAACGAAAGTTAATGAAATAAATTGTACTTCAATGAGTTGTAGACCTTTCCTTCTTCACTAATTATGAGTAATTTGCTTTAAAACAATGCCCTTGGAATTAGAGGTTACATTTCAATATTTCAGACAATTTTAATTAGCAGAGGGCATTCCTTTAATTTATAACACAAAAACAATAATGACTTGTACTGAACTCCATCGGTGATGGAAAAAAATTGGTAAAAACGCAAGAACTTTATGGTTAGAGGCTTGTAGTTCAAACATTAATTATTCCTGAGCATTCAGTTCTGTTTCATAATATATTTTGTTAATAATAAATAGCAATTAAAAACTTAATAGCATGCATTTCATTTTGAGAGGAGGCAAATACAAAAGCAAAGATGTAATGCTGAGGCTTTAAGGCATTGATCAGACTGCATTTGGAATATTGTGAGCAATTTTTGGGACCCTTATCTAGATCTGCTGGTATTACTGAAGGTGCAGAGGAAGTTCAAAAGAATGAAAGAGTAATGTATGTGGAGTGTTTGTTGGCTCTGGGCCTGTACTCAATGGCGTTTAAAAGAATGAGGGGGGGGGGTTCTCATTGATACCTATAGAACATTGAAAGGGTCGAGATAGTGGACGTGAAAATCATGTTTCCTATTATGGGGAAGTCTAGGACCATAGAGCACAACTTCAGAATAGAATATCCCTTTAGAATAGAGATGTTTTCAGCAGGAAAGGGATAAATCTGCAGAATTCATTGCCACAAATGGCTGTGGAGGCCAAGTCATTGGGTATATTTAAAGCAAAGGTTGATAGTAAGGACAACAAAGGTTACAGGGAGAATACAGGATCATGAGATTGAAAAGGGATAATAAATCAACTATGATGGATGGTGCAGCAGACCTGATAAGCTGAATGGCTTTGGGCCTGTATTCACCAGAATTCAGAAGAATGAGGGGTGACCTCATTGAAACCTATCGAATGGTGAAAAGCCTTGACAGAGTGAATGTGGAGAAGATGTTTCCTATGATGGGGGAGTCTAAGACCAGTGGGCACAGCCTCAAAATAGAGTGGCTTCCTTTTAGAATGGAGATGTGGAGGAATTTCTTCAGCCAGAGAGTGGTAAATCTGTAGAAATTTTTGTGGAGGCCAAGTCATTATGTATTTTTAAGGCAGAGGTTGATAGATTCTTGATTGGTTAAGCCATGAAGGGGCATGGGAAGAAAACAGGAGACTGGGGCTGAAAGGAAAATTGGATCAGCCATGATGAAATGGCAGAGCAGACTCAATGGGCCAAATGGCCTATTCTGCTCCTATATCTTATGGCTTATGGTCTTGCACGTTTTGGGGCAAATTGCACTATTGCAATAAACCACAGTATTTCATTGGTTTTATGGTCACCTGCCACAGCTGCCTTTATATCTTTTCAATTCCCATTATCTGCATTGTAAACAACATTTTAATGTGAAACAACAATTTACATATAAACTTGTCAGTTTAGTACACTGTATTCATGTCCCTAAGTAGGGAGGAGCTATGTGTTAATTGGGTCACTGTTTCACCGATCCCTTTGTGCATTCCACAAGAACATCCAGAAAATTCCAATTACCTGTCATTTTAACTATCCTTTCTGCTCCGAGTCTGCCTTCAGCCTCCAAGACTGATTCCAACAGGGGTGATGATACATAGTCCAAGAAAAACTGATCTTCTGACTTGGCAACACATAACTTTTAAGTCTCAGCGTTGAGTTTAACAACTTCTAATAATCAGCATGATAATAATGCTTCAGCTAGCTTCTTTGCTCCAAATACCTGGAAATTTCAGAAAAATAGATCTCTGTATATACATTTCCTCTAGGCTTCTTGTTGTTCTATACTAAAATGTCTTCAGTTACTTACTCTCTCTTCAGATTGTCTCTTCCTCTCCCCCTCCTTCCCCCACCATTTCCTTCAAAATTCAAAGTAAATTCATTATTGAAGTACATATGTGTCACCATACACAACCCTAAGATTCATTTTCTTGTGGGCATATTCAATAAAACTAATAACCGTAACAGAGTCGATGAAAGACCACATCCAACGGGGTGGACAACCAGTGTCCGCATTTCTTGGAGTCAGTTTACCTGATGTTATAACAAACACCAGAAATGCTGGAAACTGCAAACGGATCCCCTCAAATTTATATAAACTGCAATGGAAAGTATCCCGATGGATTGCTTCTCAGTCCTATTGCTGCTCTGTACGGCAGCTGCTCTGCTCTTGACTGACTGAACCTTCAGAATGCAGCAAACACAATCCAGTCAGTCCATCACAAGCTTGTTGTTCTCCTCCATCTGGTCTACCTTCCTGGTGCTTCAGGAGGGCGAGCAATTTTGTAAAGGATGCCGCCCTGGCCATTCCTTTCAACCTTTTAGGAGAAGATATGGAAGCTTGACAACCCAGATGCCCAGACTCCAGAACAGCTTTTCTGTTATCAAACTTCTGATCCAATCACCGCTTTCACGTTCCCTTCCCAGTGGTGTTGGCTGGCACATTCTCAGGATTCATCTTGTCCTCACATACCACCCCACCAGCATGTAATTCTCCATAACTTCTGCCATCTCCAACAGGATCCCACCACCAGGAACATCTTCCTCCACCCCACCCCCACCTTCCACTTTCTG
Source organism: Hypanus sabinus (assembly GCF_030144855.1). Taxonomy (NCBI): domain Eukaryota; kingdom Metazoa; phylum Chordata; class Chondrichthyes; order Myliobatiformes; family Dasyatidae; genus Hypanus; species Hypanus sabinus. The sequence continues at coordinate 61,827,761 of NC_082720.1, read as the reverse complement.
CATTCCCAGGGATCACTCACTATTTGACTCCCTTGTCCATTTGTCCCTCCCCACTGACCTCCTTACCTGCACTTATCTTCGTAAGCGAAAAAAATGCTACACCTGACCCTACACCTCCTTGCTCACTACCATTCAGGGCCCCCAGACAGTCATTTTAGGTGAGGTAACATTTCACCTGTGTGTCTGTTGGAGTCATCTACTGTATCCGATGCTCCCGCAGTGGCCTCTTGTATACCAGTGAGGCCCAATGTAGATTAGCAGACAGCTTTGCTGAGCACCTATGCAGGATCTCATTGGCCACCCATTTTAATTCCACTTCCCATTCCCATTCTGATATATCAGTCCATGGCCTCTTCTGCTGCTGCAATAAGGCTACACTCAGGTTGGTGGGGCAACACCTTATATTCCGCTTGGGTAGCCTCCAACCTGATGGCATGAACATCAATTTCTCAAACTTCTGGTAATGGCACCCCCCCCCCGCTCCCCAATCCCCCTTCCATCCTTCTCTATTCCCCATTCCCATCTCCCTCCATCTCCTTACTTACCCATCACATCCCTCTGGTGCTCCTACCCCTTCCCTATCTTCCATGCCTTCTGACCTCTCCTATCAGATTCTCCATTCTCCAGCCCTTTATCTTCTTTACCAACCACCTTCCCTGCTCTTTACTTCACCCCACCCCCACACCCCCATAGTTTCACCAATCATCTTGTGTTTCATCCTCCCCTCCCTCCACCTTCTTACTCTGACTTTTCGTCTTTTTTCTTCAGTCCTGATGAAGGGTCTCATTCCAAAACGTCAACTGTAGATGCAGAGTATATGGATTTCACCAAGGCAGTTGATAAGATAGTCCGTACAAGGCTTATTGAGACAGTAAGGAGGCATGGGATCCAAGGGGACATTGCTTTGTGGATCCAGAATTGGCTTGCCCACAGAAGGCAAAGAGTGGTTGTAGATGGGTCATATTCTGCATGAGGTCAGTGACCAGTGGTGTGCCTCAGGGATCTGTTCTGGGACCCCTACTTTTTGTGATTTTTGTAAATGACCTGGTTGAGAAAGTTGAGGGTTGGGTTAGTAAATGTGCTGATGACACAAAGGTTGGGGTATGTTGTGGATAGTGTGGAGGGCTGTCAGAAGTTACTGCGGGACATTGAAAGGATGCAAAACTGGGCTGAGAAGTGGCAGATGGTGTTCAACCCAGATAAGTGTGAGGTGGTTCATTTTGGTAGGTCAAATATGATGACAGAATATAGTATTAATTGTAAGACTCTTGGCAGTGTGGAGGAATGGAATGGAATGACTCGGACACGGCTGTAGATTGAAAAACCACGTTTATTCAACAGACTTCCATTTTTCTTACTTACATCCTGACGTCATACGCACTCTGACCTACGAATACTCACACAATACATTACAGGGAGATCTTTAGCAGAATGCCTGTCAAGGCTAATATCTGCTGCCTCTGCCAGTGCTCTGTTCCTTTCCAGTTACTGGGGGTCCCTGCAGGCAATCTGCACTCCAGCAGATGAAGGGTGCCTCAAGTGCTGAGGGAGGGAATGGAATAGAATGCCACCCAACAAACCAAAAACTAAAGCTACAAGATGTATACAAAACCACATAGTTACAACATGTAGTTACAGCAGTGCAAACAATACCATAATTGATAGAACACAGACCATGGGCTCAGTAATAACTGTCCAAAGATGTTAAAAGATTATAAGTTCGAAAGAAACAGGGTCCCGATAAACTTGTCATCCCATGCAGGCGGCAGAAGGGAATACCCCCACTATGGACTCAGCCTCGCAGATGTAGCACACAGTGAAAGCGTCTATTCTAGCTGCCAATCACCTCTCATGATTCTGCCTTCTTCTACTACCCATAGTGCTTACCCCTTTCATTCCTTCTTCACTTCTCCTGCCTATCCCTTCCCTCACCCCTTGATCTTTCCTCTGATTGGTTTTTCACCTGGCACCTTCCACCCTCTCCCCATCTTCTTCATAGGTGCCCTGCCCCCTCCTTCTTCAGTCCTGACGAAGGGTCTCAGCCTGAAACGTTGATTACATATTTCAACGGATGCTGAGTTGATCCAGCTTGATTGTACATCTTGATTTGACCACAACATCTGCAGTGTACTTTGTGTTAGGTAACAGACATCATCTCCAGAGAGGCTGCTGCAAACTGCGTCACGCCACCATCTTGCATAGAGGACCCTGGTCAGACCCCACTTGGAGTACGGTTCTCAGTTCTGGTCACCTCACTACAGGAAGGATGTGGAAACTATAGAAAGGGTTCAGAGGAGATTTACAAGGATTTTGCCTGCATGAGAATAGGTTGAGTGAACTTGGCGTTTGCTCCTTGGAGCGGTGAAAGATAAGGGGTGACCTGATAGAGGTGTATAAGATGATGAGAGGCATTGATTGTGTGGATAGTCAGAGGCTATTTCCCAGGGTTGAAATGACTAACGTAAGAGGGCACAGGTTTAAGGTGCTGGGGAGTATGTACAGAGGAGATGTCAGGGGTAAGTTTTTTTTTAATATAAACGCAGAGAGTGGTGAGTGCGTGGAATGGGCTGCTAGCGACAGTGGTGGAGGCGGATATGGTAGGGTCTTTTAGGAGACTGCTGGATAGGAACATGGAGTTTAGAAAAATAGAGGGCAATGGGTAACCCTAGGTAATTTCTAAAGTACGTACATGTTCAGCATAGCATTGTGGGCCGAAGAACCTGTATTGTGCTGTTGGTTCATCAACTGCTCTACCTTCATCAACATGTTTAGTCACATCCTCAAAAAATTCAGTCAGGTTTGTAAGGCACACCTGCCTTTGACAAAGCCATGCTGACTTCCTAATCAGAATTAGAATCAGAATCAGAATCAGAATCAGAATCAGACTTTAATCGCCAAGTACCTGTGCACATACAAGGAATTTACTTCCGGCAGATGTTGTCTCTCTGCTCATAACAATAATAATGATAAATATAAATGAAAATATAGATTATACATACAGGTAGTGCAATCCAAGTAATAGTTAGCCGACAGTTAACCGGCAGTTAACTGTTCAGCAAAGTGACCGCAGTAGGGAAAAAACTTCTCCAGTGCCTATTAGTCTTAGTCTGGAGGGATCTGAAGCGCCTACCAGACGGAAGCAGTTCAAACAGTCCATGCGCAGGATGGGAGGAGTCCTTTATGATGTTCCCCGCCCTCTTCTTCAACCTGGAAGAGTACAGGTCCACAATAGAGGGCAGGGAGGCTCCAATGATGCGCTCGGCAGTCCTCACTGTGCGCTGTAGTCTGGTTCTATCCTGCTTGGTGGCGGCTCCAAACCACACAGTGATGGAGGTGCACAGGACAGACTCAATGACTGCAGTATAGAACAGCAGCAGCAATTCCTGAGGCAGACCATATTTCCTCAAGAGCCGCAGGAAGTACATCCGCTGCTGGGCCTTCTTCAGGATGGAGCTGATGTTCTGCTCCCACTTCAGATCCTGAGAGATGGTGGTTCCCAGGAACCTGAAGTTCTCCACGGTGGACACAGGGCTGTTATATTATACCTCTCCAAATGTTCATAAATCCTGCCTCTCAGGATCTTTTCCATCAATTTACCAACCACTGAAATAAGAATAGTATAGAGGTATGATAAGAAACACTGATCCAACATAATATAAAAGCAAGATTTGGAAAATGCAACAAAGTCTCTACACATTGAACAGTGTCTGTGGAAAGAAAAAATATCCAAAGTTCCCATCTGTGAAAGGGAGAAACAAACGCAAAGTAGCATTGAAGGTAGGAGAAGGTGATAGATGGGAATTTCTCAATTGATAGTCTCCAACTTGAGGTTATTGCCATATTGCACAGGAACCTACCTTTGCATGTGTGATGGAACACTATCTTACAGGTGCATCACAGACACATAGCATTCAATGTACAAAATTAATGAGGAAAGCATAATTTAAACATACATTATTCAAATTTATACTGAACAAATACAATCAGAAGAAATACAAAGACCGTTGTGGTGCAAAGTGGCCATAGAGTTGCTATGCTGATTTAGTTATAAGGGTTGTGCAAGTTGAAGAACCAAATGGTTCAACTATCTGTTCTTGAGCCAGGTGGTATGGGACTTCAGACCTCATAGCTGCAAGAAGGTGGCATGTGGATGAAGGGCTCTTTAATGATAGCTGCTGACTTCAAGACCAGCACCTCCTGTAGATGTTACCAGTGGTGGGGAGGGATAGGCCCATGATGTGCTAGTCTGAGTGCACTATCTGTGCAGCTTCTTACATTCCTGCACATTTGAATTTCCCCGTTAGACCACGTAGCCAGTCAGGATTCTTTCAACTGTAGATATGTAAAAGTTTGTCAATCTTTGGTGACATGCCAAACATCCTTAATCTGCTAAGATAGATGTTGGCCGATCTTTCTTATGTTTGCATCTTAGTACTGATAAGGTAAGTGAAGCTCTGTGACTGGCAGGATCAGAGCTTTTGCGTGGCTTAGTACGAAGTTTATCCAGTATTTTCTTATTTGGTTTCAGATTTCCACCAACTGCGGTTAATTTGATTTTCATTGTCCATCTGACATGCTTTTTGATCTTCAAATAGTATCTCTCCGGATGACTACTTCCAGCGGTATCCATTCTTAATTCAGATTTCTGCTATCTACAGACTGTTGGTCATATTGAAACACCAATGTGCTTTGCTATATTTAAACAGGGATGGTGTAGTAATAACTTAAAGTTCCTTTAAAATCTTGCCGTTATTCTTTAATAAGAGCCAATTAATGGATTCTGCTGTCAGTTTTGTGACATTACAAAATGACGGGAACACCCCTCACTTATCATTCATTCTTGCCAGGACTACAGCTAAGCAGACAGAGAAAAATAAAGGTATAGCTTTTAAAATCAGATGTCTCCAGGAGGTAAATCCCCAAGCAGGAACATGACTATCAAATATATGTTAATCCAGAGGTTGAAATATGGGCAGGTGTTTGATGTCTGCCAGCATATTTATGACAAGCCAGACACACAGATGTAAAATGTCTATGAATCAACATATTGACAGGTGAGAGGCAACTAGGTGGAATTTTAGATCAAGAGAAGTTTCAACCTAACTCAGGGTTGTCAAGGAAACAACTTTAATTTACTTCAAAGGCAGAAACTTCAACAGTTTTCCGAGCCGAATACCTTTTCAGCCCACGTATAATTCTGCGTTTTGCCTTGATGTTCACTTCACAAATACGCAACCTGCTGTTTTAGTTGATCAGGTAACAGCAACCACTGATGGGGCCTTTGAACCCAAAAAGACGAACACAGAGAGGGAGCATCCTTTGGCAGATGTCACCTGAGGATGAGAAGGGGTAGCTCCATCTCAATGTTAGACAGCCATGAGCTGAAGACTTACTCTGAGGACCAGAGCACACACATGAAGGTTGCCTGGCCAACATCCATGACTCAAGATTCAAGTGTATTTATTAAACGTGCATCGAAACATACAGTGAAATGCATTGTTCGCATTACAACCAACACATTCGTGGCTGTGCTGGGGTTAGCCCTTAAGTGTCGCCACACTTGCCAGTGCCAACACAGCATGCCCACACTGCTCAGCGGAACACCACAAAATCGAGCACAACGAGCAGTGCGACAAGCAAACTGAGGCCTATTCCTCCATCCCACCCACACATGCACACAGTCCTCCAACCCCGGGGCAGGCCGCCTTCTTCAACCGCCAGCCTCTGGCAGATTCTGACTCCGACATGCAAACATTAGGCTTTGATCAGCGGACTCATAGTAATTTGCAGATTCGGGGACCTGGCCTTGAATTATGGACTTCCAATTTGACTCTCAGGCCTTGATCCTTGTCACTCACCCCAGAACCCAGCAATCACTGAACACTAACCTTTGAACTCCGCACTCTCCTCTGACGGGGCCTGAACATTAGGCCCCAGACTCTGGTCTCACTGATTCACAAGCCCAGTGGGTAATTGGATCATTCCTCCTGCCTGCATGAAAGTTAAGGACACTATGGTACCATTTTTCAGGTGATGGAGTGGAGATACGTCTCTACCAAAGGAGGTGTACAGTGCCCCTTCCCTCTGCTAATCTACAGGTTAGCCTTGAGCAAGGTGTAGCACTTGCTTAGCCCCCAATCAGGGTCACATGAAGACATGGGAGCAGGTAGTAGATGGTCGTATGAGCAGCTGGGGCATATCGCAAGTCCTGGTTATGCGACCACTGATGCCAGGTAGACAATCTCTGATGATTATTGACAATGGTTGGGGTCACCCGTCTTGTGAAGACACTGTTCAGAAGAAGGCAATGGCCAACCATTTCTGTCGAAGAATTTGCTATAAGCAATGATGGTCATGGAAAGACCATGATTGCCCACATCACACAACGCAGCTAATGATGAAAGAACTATGGTACCATATTAAAGGTAACTTGGTCAATATAAATTAAAGGTCATTAGTAATTGGTATATTATTGTCATATGTACTAAATTTGTTTTGAATGTCATCCATGATCACTCATAACATCAATACATTGCAGTTGTACAAGGGAAAAAAATAACAGAACACAGAATACCGTGCCACAGTTAGAGACAACAGGCAGTGCAGGCAGTAACAAGGTGCAAAGTTATGACAAAGTAGATGAGGTCAAGATTTCATTGTTTTTTACAAGGTAAACATTTGATAGTCTTATAGCAATAGGATAGAAGCTGTCCTTGAGCCAAGATTTTGTATCTTCTGCCCGATGCAAGGGGGAAAAAGAGAATGTCAAGGGTGGGTGGGGTCTTCGATGGCTGCTTTGTTTAGGCAGTGAGAATTGTAGGTGGAGATGTTGAGTGTAGGCTTTCATGGACTCTATTAAGTTAGAGTTATAGTTGTTCTTAACAAAGACAAACTTGACATGGGTAAAATGTCAGAAGATTTTTATTTACAGAAGGGCTCTAGCTCAACACTGAGCAAGTGGGATTAGCTCACCAATGTCACTTCCAGTTCCAGAGGAAACTGTCACAGTGTGGAGGGGCAAGGGTGCTGGAGGAGGACCCAAATGCAGGACAAACACGATTTGTAAGGTTAACCAAATAGAGTTTATTACTATTTACAAGGAGAGCCATGACACAAGTTGAGAACAGAGAGAAATCAAGGAGAGCAAAGAGGAAATAGGAATAGGCATAATGGACAAGGACTCAAGCCCAGGACTAGGCTGGGACTCAGAGTCTGGGGGCTAGGACTTGATACGTGGAACACCAGAGCCAGGACGTGATACATGAAACACGAAACACAGAGCCGGGACCCCACCTTGGGAACAAGACGTAGGGCCAAGGCTTTACACAGAGTCAGGATCCCTCCTTGAAAACAGGACATGGGGCCGGGACTCATACACGGAACACAAACGTCCATTCGAGTAGCAGCAAATGGGCTGCCTACTGAGCTGGATATGAGACGACAAAATAACGGTCAGTACTATAACTGGGACCAAGTTTGCTCCAAGCAGTGGGAGCTCTTGACTCACCTTGGTGGGTTAACCTTGCCCAGACCTGCTTTGGCAAGGGAAGACGGCTTGCTGGCACTTACTTCGGGAGGAGACTTGGTTTGCTCCAGCAAGGTACTTAGTTGGCTCCTGCTAGATGACTTGGGCTCGCACTTGACTTTGTTAATGCTCCATAAAGCTCTCACGCTGAATGGCTGAAGCCGGAGACTTTTAAGCTGCCAGTTCGGTCGAGAGTAAATTGCCTTTAATCGCCAAGCTCGAGGGACACAGGAAAACAGGGAATTAAAGGGAAACAAGGAGTCAACGGTCCGGATCGTAACACAAACTAAGTAAATTTAAAGGGAACCCAATCCAGACCATGACAGAAACAGCCTGCATTGCCTACTGGGAACTGAAGTTCTTTATTATGTATACACATAATAACTCGTCTTCTCCCTTAAAAGATAAGCCACACAACATTATGTTCTCATAAACCTGCAAGGAAAATAATACTTTCCAACAAAAATATCTACAGAAACTTAAATTTTAATGAGCATAAACAATCCCTTATTGATTCATAACTTTTCAACCCATCTCCGAGTTGGTTTGATTATAATTTTTGGTCAGCTATTTGTTTCCACTGATGTATTGCTTTCATTTGCTGAGTTAATATTAATATCTTTCTGAGAACTATGTTCAACATGCTTATTTATTACATCTGTTGGCCTTTTAGTGTACTGACAGGTGACATGTCATACCTATGGGTTGGAGCTTGTGGTCATAATTCCACACAGTTTTTTCTCACAGGTGTCCCTTGCTCTGTCTATAATTTAGTAAGAATATAAAGCTACTTCCTTTTGCACATACCTTTGCAGAACTACGTGCCAGAATCGTAATCTCAGAATGGCGCTTGACCCCCAGACTTCAGGACTGGTAGACTTTTCACAGTCTTGTCATGATACTGTTTCTGTTTTTACTTCCCTTGCCCTTTACCCAACTTGACTTGGTGAACTCCTTTAGGTGTCAACAGGTTTTTGTGCACTGGAAGGTTAGTGCATATGCATCGACCCATCAATATTTGGGCTGACGAAAGGCCATTCTGTAGAGATGCTCCTCTGTAAATCTTTAGACCTTTGTGGAAATCCTCTCGTCACTCCCTTGACTGAATTCTCTGTAATTAGATTTTGGGTGATGTAGACTTGCCCGTATATGTCAAAACCCACAATCATTGGCTAAGAACTCGAATTCACAGTTCAAAAATTGTGGTCCGTTGTCTGATACCACTTCACATGGAACTTCATGCCTTGCAAACACAGACTTCAGGAAGGTAATGACCACTTTGGCGGATGCTGATTGCAGTGTTGCAAACCCTGGGTAATTGGAAAATTAGTCTGTTACAACAATATGACTCTTCCCATTATATCCAAATAAATCCATTCCAACTTTGAAGTAGGGCTTGTCTGGTACATAGTCAGGTCTGCTCACTGCATTGGTCTGCAGGTAAGGCACATGTCACATGAAGCTGTATTCTGACTGATGTCTTGGCTTATTATTGGCCAGTACATCATTTTCCAAGTTCTACATTACATCTACATTACAGTACATGTGTTCTGAGTTCCCTATTCTACTCCCTTTACACCCATGACTGTACTGTCACACACAGCTGCAAGCTGATCAAATTCGCAGAATGCCCGAATTTGATTGGGTTTATTTCTGGTGGTGATGCAACAACCTACAGAGATGAGGTTGACACCTGACACAGTGTTGCCAGGATAACATCTCCCTTAATTTCCAAAAAACAAAACAGCTGATTGTGGATTACAGGGGGAATGGAGACAGACTCGCCCCATTCATCAATGGGTCTGCAGTTGACAGAGTGAGTAGTTTCAGGTTCCTCAATTTACACATCACCGATGATCTCACCTAGACGGTACACACTGGCAGTGTGGGAAAAAAAGCATAACAGCGTCTCTTACATATCAGGTGACTGAAGAAGTTCAGCATGGGCCTCCAAATCCTCAACTCCTTCTAAAGGGGCACCATTGAGTATCAGGCTGGTCACCATTATCACCGCCTGGTACGAGAACTTCAGAGGACACTGCAGAGAGTGGTATGGACAGCCCATCACCCCTGTGGATGTGGAGTTCCCTCATTTGAGGACATTTATTGCAGCAGGTGCAGAACGAAGTCCTGGAAGATCATCAGTCACCCCAACCATAAACTGTTTCAGCTGCTTCGGTCTGGCAAATGGTACCGCAGCATTAAAGCCAGGATCAACAGGCTTTGGAACAGCTCTTTCTACAAGCCACTAGGCTTTTAAATTCATATGTCAGTACATTATAATAGAGTCATAAGACAAAAATTTTTACTCCCTCACATTGTGAGATGGACGTAAGATTTAAATAAATAAATTCTAAATTCTAAATAAATTTTCCTCATCAAGATGCTGTTTGTGTATCTTCTTCAGCATTTCCTTGCATAGTGACACTGGAATCACAAACCTGTTCCCTTTGAAGACCATATCTTCCATTACAAACATTTCAGCTCTGCCTGCCCAGTAATCCCAAATACACATTGGACAATCATTCTTAGCTGCTGGTTGTCCTTTCTGTATTGTCTCACTGAGTAATTTCATTGTTTCACCTGCCCCTGCTGCTTTTCTAATCTGCTCTGTTCTATCAGGATATACTGGAATGGAGATGAGAATCAAGTCAACATAGGCCTGTATATCAGCATTAATCTTTTGGCCACTCTTTTCTTTCTTGATGACTGCTCGAGAGAACACATTGCAGCAAACATATTTTGTTCGGCTGTGTAGATCATCTTCACATCCTATTTCTGCGGCCTTATCAACATGTGTTGTATCCTCATGGGACAGTCGTCAGTAGTTTGGACATAATTGAGACAGTGCTTTGTGGTCTGTCTCCACTTCAAAAGCTTGTCCATAGATACACCTATGGAAATTTTTGCATGCATATGTGCTGACTAAAAGCTCTTTCTCTGTTTGTGCATAGGAGGCTTCAGTACTTGTTAAAGCCCCTGATGCACAGGCCACAGGATGCCATGTGTCATCATGCTGCTGCATTAGTACTGCTTCAAGGCTGAGATGCACTGAGACACATCAGCTGAAATCCTAATACACCTTTCTGGAGTATAAGTCTTCAGCACGGGCTCTTCAGTTAGGATTCTTGTCAGCCTCTGGAAACACTCTTCTTGCTTATGAGACCAAATATACTCACTTCTCTGCTTAAGGAGTGACCTAGTCGGTGTTGAAACAGTGGACAGTCAAGGGATAAACTTAATCAGGTAAGTCACCATCCCCAGGAAGCATCTCACCTCCTCTTTGTTTTGGGGTTTCTCCATGTTTCAATGTGTGACATCTTTATTAGGTCAGGCTTCACTCCCTCTTCTGCTATGATATCTCCCATGGAAGTCAGTGTCTTAATGCCAAACTCACATTTCTCTTTATTTAATTACAAATTGATATTTCATGTCACATCAAGCACTTGTCTCAGTTGTGTATCATGTTCATCAATCCATCATGGTCTTGCCTAAAAGATCATATGGATAGTTTTATGGTAGACTTCTGCTGTGGGCAGAATCCCATATGGTAGACAAAGAAAGCAATATCTTCCCTGTCATGTGTTGAAAGTACACAGTCTTGAACTTGTCTCATCAAGCCTCATCAGCCAAAACGCAGACGATGCATTGAGTTTGCTAAAACACTTGGCACCTGCAAACTGGGACATGATCTCCTCCCACATCGGCAATTAAAAATGTTCTGTCCTGATGAGATCTTTTGGGTCTAGACATATCCGCAATGCTCCTTTTTTCTTTCGCACAATGACCAGTGAGCTCACACAATATGTGGTTTTTCAATTTTCAGTACGACATTTATCCATTCCAAGCATGATAGTTCTTGTTTATGTTTGACTCTAAGTGCAAACTGGATGCATGAAAAACAGGAGCCACTGTCCCATCTATATGAATTTTGTGTACACCAGGTAACCATCCGAGCCAGTCAAAGACATCTGTGTACTCTTCCATGGGTGAATTGTGAGCAATGACACAAAATGCTGGAGGAACTCAGCAGTCCAGGCAGTATCAATAGAAAAAAGTAAGTTCTACGTTTCTGGGTCGAAACATCAACTGTACTTTTTTCCATAGATGCAGCCTGGCCTGCTGAGATGCTCCAGTGTTTTGTAAGTGTTCCTTAGATTTCCAGCATCTGCAGATTTTCTCTTATGAGTGAATTGTGATCACCTTTGGACTGCAAACTCAGTACAAAAACTCTTTCCACCAGGTTGAGCTTTTGACATGCACTCCGATATAATAATGTCTGCACTTGCTTTTCTACAATCAGTAGATGTGCCTTTAGGTGCTGTCCCTTGTGCTTGAAGGTCACTATATTGGAACGTTCCTTTTTACTGGAACCTTCTCTCAAGTAAATGAAAATGACAGGCTATACTAGTGTGGTGAACTACATATACCTGTCTGGACATGCCCCCTGCTGACTGCTCCTGTGGCTCCTCCCACAGACCCCGGTATAAAGGCGATTGAGGCCTGAGCCCGGCCTCTCTGTCTCCAGGATGTAGTATGGTGGTCTCTCACTGCTTGTTCCTTCTTCCAGACGATAAAAGCCGCTTTTATTGGTTCCAGCCTAACTGGAGGTGTCAGCCCACTAAGTGTCAGTGATCACTCACGCGTGTGCGAGGCGCCTGGTATATACGCGTACAAGACGCCCGGTATAGGAGTGTCGTGAGGAGTCTGTGTAGGGCTTGGTGTGCGCGGTGTCGCCTTGGGTACAGGGTTTATAGTTACCGTGGAGTGTTCGGGGTAGTGATCTGCTGCTCCTGCGGGCGTCAGGTCGCGGACGGAGTCCGTGTCCTCCCGCCCATCAGATAAGACCACATAGGCATACCGGGGGTTCGCATGTAAAAGGTGAACCCTCTCAACCAGCGGGGAGTATTTATTACTCCTCACATGTTTCTGGAGCAGTACTGGCCCTGGGGACGTCAGCCAAGCTGGTAGGGTGGTCCCAGTGACAGACTTCCTTGGAAAAGAGAATAGGCATTCGTGAGGGGTGGCATTGGTGGACGTACATAACAGGGAGCGGATAGAGTGGAGAGCCTCAGGGAGGACCTCCTGCCTTCGAGAGACCGGCAACCCTTTTGACTTAAGGGCTAAAAGTGTGGCCTTCCACACTGCGGCATTCTCCCTCTCCACCTGTCCATTTCCCTGGGGATTATAACTCGTGGTCCGACTAGTAGCAATGCCCCTAGCTAGCAGGTACCAGCGCAGCTCGTCACTCATAAAGGAGGACCCTCTATCACTGTGGATATAGCAGGGATATCCGAACAGAGTGAAGAGCTGGCGCAGGGCTTTTATGACGGACGTGGTAGTGGAGTCGGGGCAGGGGATGGCAAAGGGGAAACGCGAGTATTCGTTGATAATGTTGGGAAAGTAGACATTGCGGTCAGTGGAGGGAAGGGGGCCCTTAAAGTCAACACTCAGTCGCTCAAGAGGGCGGGTGGCCTTGAGAAGTTGCGCCGTTTCAGGACGGTAGAAGTGCGGTTTGCACTCAGCGCAGACTTGGCAGTCCCTGGTCATCGTCCTGATGTCCTCCAGGGAGTACGGCAGGTTCCGGACTTTCACGAAATGGTAAAATCGGGTGACCCCCGGATGGCAAAGATGTGCATGGAGGGCATATAGTTGGTCGAGCTGTGCGCTAGCACACGCTCCCTGGGATACAGCTCTATCACTTCCTGCGCGTCCCATTTGGTGTCACAAATGGTGTCTTGGTCTTCTAGAGGGAAATGGACCGGATTGTGGACCAGTGCCAACTGAAGGCCACATTTCCCTATCTGGATAACATCACCATCTGGCTGGATCACAACACCAAACTCCAACGATTTTTCCAAGTGGCCGAAGCCCTGAACCTTACTTATAATAGGGACAAGTATGTGTTCGGAACCACCCAACTCATCATCCTTGGGTTATGTCGTGGAAAATGGGGTCATTGGCCCTGTTCCCGACCATATCCGCCCCCTGTTAGAACTCCCTCTTCCCACCACTCTCAAAGCCCTCAGACGGTGCCTGGGCTTCTTTTCCTATTACACCCAATGGGTCCCCCATTACACAGACAAGGCCTGCGCCCGGTCAATTCTACCACTTTCCCCCCTCTGCCTAGGCCTGCGTGGCCTTCAGCTGCATTAAAGGGGACATTGCCAAAGCAACGATGCATGCTGTGGACGAGACCATTTCCTTCCATGTAGAGAGTGACACCTCTGATTTCGCGCTTGCTGTTACCCTCAATCAGGCAGGCAAGCCAGTAGCATTCTTTTTTCGTACCCTTCAAGGCTCTGAAATTCGGCACCCCATGGTGGAGAAAGAAGCCCAGGCCATAGTGGAAGCTATTAGGCACTGGAGGCACTATCTCACCGGCGAAAGGTTCACCTTGCTGACCGACCAGCGCTCGGGTGCGTTCATGTTCAGCAACCAACAGCGGGGCAAAACCAAAAATGATAAAATTTTGTGGTGGAGAATAGAACTCTCCACCTACACCTATGATATCCTGTACCGGCCTGGAAGGCTCAATGAGCCCCCTGATGCCCTATCCCGGGGAGCGTGTGCTAGCACACAGCTCAACCAGCTATACGTCCTCCATGCACATTTTTGCCATCTGGGGGTCACCCGATTTTACCATTTCATGAAAGCCTGGAACCTGTCGTACTCCCTGGAGGACATCAGGACGATGACCAGGGACTGCCAAGTCTGCGCTGAGTGCAAACCGCACTTCTACCGTCCTGAAACGGTGCAACTTATCAAGGCCACCCACCTCCTTGAGCGACTGAGTGTTGACTTTAAGGGCTCCCTTCCCTCCACTGACCACAATGTCTACTTTCTCAACATAATCGATGAGTACTCGCGGTTCCCCTTTGCCATCCCCTGCCCCGACACCACTACTACGTCCGTCATAAAAGCCCTGCGCCAGCTCTTCACTCTGTTTGGATATCCCTGCTATATCCACAGTGATAGATGGTCCTCCTTTATGAGTGATGAGCTGTGCCAGTACCTGCTAGCTGGGGGCATTGCTACTAGTCAGACTATGAGTTATAATCCCTGGGGAAATGGACAGGTGGAGAGGGAGAATGCCACAGTGTGGAAGGCCACACTTTTAGCCCTTAAGTCAAAAGGGTTGTCGGTCTCTCGATGGCAGGAGGTCCTCCCTGAGGCTCTCCACTCTATCCGCTCCCTGTTATGTACGTCCACCAATGCCACCCCTCACGAATGCCTATTCTCTTTTCCCAGGAAGTCTGTCACTAGGACAACCCGACCAGCTTGGCTGACGTCCCCAGGGCCAGTACTGCTCTGGAAACATGTGAGGAGTAATAAATACTCCCTGCTGGTCGAGAGGGTTCACCTTCTACATGCGAACCCCCAGTATGCCTTAGTGGTCTTACCTTATGGGAGGGAGGACACGGTCTCCGTCCGCGACCTGACGCCCGCAGGAGAAGCAGATCACTACCCCAAACACTCCACGGTAACTATGAACCCTGTACCCGAGGTGACACCGCACATACCAAGCCCTACACAGACTCCTCACGACACTCATATACCAGGCGTTTCATACACGTATATACCAGGCGCCTCGCACGCGCATGAGGGATCACTGATGCCTAGTGGGCTGACACCTCCAGTTAGGCCGGAACCAGCACAACCACCATCTCCGGTGCAATCACCACCGGCACTTGTGCAATCACCACCACCGTCTCCGGTGCAATCACCACCACCTGCATCTGTGCAATCATCACCACCGGCTCCTGTGCAATCACAGCCGGAGCTACGTAGATCGCAGCAACTGATTCGACCACCTGATAGACTTAACCTGTAAATATACTTGTAAGAAACTTCGCCACATGGGGACTCTCTTTTAAAACAAAGAGGGGGTGAATGTGGTGAACTACATATACCTGTCTGGATACGCCCCCGCTGACTGCTCCTGTGGCTCCTCCCACAGACCCCTGTATAAAGGCGATTGAGGTCTGAGCCCGGCTTCTCTGTCTCCAGGATGCAGTATGGTGGTCAACCACTGCTTGTTCCTTCTTCCAGTCAATAACAGCCGATATGTCGCCTTTACGTCTCAGAGAGAGTTATTGATGGTGCATCAACTAGAGAGAAGGTTCCAGTAAAAGCTCAACCTGGTAAAAACATATTTGCAATCTGCTTACCCTCTACCTCTGCTGTATTTGCTGTTTGAGACTTCCTTTTCACTTTTCTATTGCCTCGGGAAGTGGCTTGTGTACTGCCCCTCTGTTTTCACAGCAGGGACTGGTGTGTCTGCTTTGTGCAACACCTTAGCTTGTGCTCATGTGGTCTTTGCTCCCACACACATTTCCACAACCTTTTCTGGCATCAAATCCTTTTCACAGAACTCTCTATCTAGGGCCCCGTTATCTGGGATTCCACAAACTATTTTGTCTCTTAACTAGTGAGTTTCTCAGATCTCCAAATTAAAAGGACTTACTCAGTGTGTGAAGCTCAGCTAAGTATTGGTTAGAGCTAACACCTTATTTCTGATCACAGGAAAAGAACTTGTATCTCTCAAATGTGATGTTTTAATTTGGGACAAAAAAACTCCTCAAATTTTGTCATCAGAGTGCCCAATGTCAAGGCTGTCTCATCAACTTGAAAGCTGGTATAGATATTCAAAATATCTTTGCCAATTACGTGAGGAAAAATAGATGCTTTCAAATTTTCATCAGCCGCTCCTGCTCCACTAACCACTAGATATATACTGAATTGTGCCTTGAAGCGTTTCCAGTTATCCATTAGATTGCTGGTAAACTGCATAGGCGCCTGAGGTCTTAGCTTATCCACAATGGAAATTTTCAGGCTGAATTCATGGTGAATTCAGGAACAACATGCTCTCTTGCTTTGCTAGCTATCTAAACTCACTCACTGCTAGAAACTTCCGTACTCATGCAGAAGCACACAATGTCCACGTGTTCTCTGTGTTTAGACCTCGCACTGACTTCTGACGCAATGTTATGCTTGTTCTTAACAAAGACAAGCTTGGCATGGGTAAAATGCTAGAACATTTTTATTTACAAACGTGATCTTGTTCAGCACTGAGTGCATGCAGCCACCTCACCAACATCACTTCCAGTTCTGAGGTAAAACAACCATGTTGTCCACTGGGAACTGAAGTTCGTTATTATGTTCACACGTAATAACATGGTCATATGGACATTGTACAAACTCTTTAAGCGACAGGAAATGTACCTCATTCTCTAGTATTGTGAAGTGTGGCGCTAATTGCTGTGCTACTGTGCTGCCAACAAATTCTCACAATCAACCTCCTCTTTGTACACTAATTCTACCCAACCTATCTTAATTTTTATCTGGTTGTTAATATATCTGAAATCTGGAGTCAGATGATTACATAAAATATAGAACATTAGAGCCCAAGACAACTCCTTCGGCCCTTGGTTAATTGCCAACTTTTTAATCTTCTCTAAGATCAATCTAATTCTTTTTTCCTACATAACCTTCCATTTTCTACCATCCATGTGCCTTTCTAAGAGATTCTTGGATGCCTCTAATTCATAAAAATGGAGTTCGGCATTGGAACTCAGTACTAAAAAATGATTTCCTTAGTAACTTCAAAGTTCATAGTAAATTTGTTATCAAAGTATATACTGTGTACTGTATATAAATATGTACCAAACTGTGTAAAAGTCTTAGGCACATGTAAAAGAATTCCCTAAAGCAAAGATGCTTTCAAAATAATGAAATGAAATGTTTCTAACTATCAAAAAAACTATCAAAAGCAGTAAACAGTAACAAAATCAATCGAATCAATGTTTGATGTGACCACCCTTTGACTTTGAAACTGCATCAGTTCTCTTCAGAGCACTGCTGTGCAATTTTATAAGAAAATCAGCTGGTATGTTGTTTCATGCATCTTGAAGAACTTGCCACCATTCTTCTGCAGACTTTGGCTGTCTTGCTTGCTTCTGCCTATCCACATAATCTCGGACAGTCTCAATGATGCTGAGATCAGAGCCCTGCGCAACTTTGCTGGTTTCCCATATGGTTACCCAAGCAACCAGATCCAAATTTGGACTTAAAAGCCTGATTCACTGGCCCTCCAATTTGGTATCAAATCCCGAGATGAGGTCCCACATTGGTACGAACCCCGTAACTGGGTCACTTACCAGCAAAGGTGGCGACGTCCGTTGAAGTCTGATGATATTATTTTTAACAGTATTTATTAGTAAAAATATACAAAAATAATATCAATGCAAATATACAGATAATATACGTCGTCAATACTAAATCTAAAAGTGCGGATATAATAATAATCAATAAGAAATAAGCTCTATCGTTGTCTAGGGGATAATGTATTGTCTGATGGAAATATAAAGTTCACTCAGTTCATGCAGGCTGCAGCCGTTGGGGACCGCTGGGTTGCAATGGTTGGAGAGAGAGAGAAATTTGGGAGAAAAACTTGCCGACTTTCCTTTTATGATTTCGATCCGTCAGGAGTCTCGTTGTCGTGGCCTTTCACTTGTGGCCTCTCCCTTAGCTAAACTGTTCTTCTGTGGTGAGCCCGCCAACCTGGCAAGGGAGGACGCACGCGAGCCATCACCGGCTGTCACTATTAAACGCTGTCACGGGATCTCTAGCATTTCTCTTGGTGCGTCTAAAGGGGTTGTTCCCCAAACCCTCTTTTATTCTTACTCACGGGGTCTCAGATCTCAATCAGGTTGGGATGATGCAATCCCTCAACCAGCCCACTCTGGTCGTCCCCTGAGGGGCTTCAATGAATAGTACAGTACTCAATACACAATTCTGTCTCCAAGATACAATGGCCGTTATCAGTGGCTCCGTTTCGCTGAGGTCAGGACACATTCCAAACCTTGTATATTCTGGACGTCTCTCTCTCATTTCCTGGGTCCCAGACTTGAATTAGTAGCGATCTTGCGATTCTCAAAAAGGAGGGTGCGACTTTGTACTCTTCGGCCCCTCAGAGTTGTGTCACATTCATAACAAAAGGAAAAAGTAATCATGATCTTCTCATCAACAGATTGGAGATAAATGAAATTTCCACTGATAACAGTTAAACTATAAAATAACCAGACTCAAGTGACGTGACATCCGCTACTGAAAAGTAATAAGCTGCAAGAAAAATAACAAACACAGGAGATTCTGCAAATGTTGGAAATCCAGAGAACCACACACAAAATGCTGGAGGAACTCAGCAGATCAGGCATGCTATGGAGAGAAATAAATAGTCAACTTTTCCAATCAAAACCCGTCCTGACTGAAAAGGAAGGGGAAGAAGCCAGAATAAGGTGGTGAGGGGAGAAGTGGGGGGTGGGGGCAGGTGAAGGAGTACAGGCTTGCAGGTGATAATAGATGTGGAAGAAGGTGACTAGGTGAAGGAAGGGGATGAAGTGAGAAGCCAGGAGGTGATAAGTGGAAAAGGTAAAGGGTTGGAGAAGGAGGAATATGAAAGGAGATAAAAGTGGACCATGGGGGAAAAGGAAGGAGGAGGTGGCACCAGAAGGAGGTGATATGCAATGAGGGGAGGGGGGTAAGAGGAAAGATGAAGTGGAAATGGTAGAGAGAAGGAAAAATAAAATAATTCTACCTCCCACTTCAACAAGAGGGAGTTCAAGGATTTAAACCAGCAATGCTAAAGGAACATACTTCCATGTTGGAAAGATGTGGGCAGCTGGGAAGAGAAGCTCCAAATGGTGGTTTTCCCTGCTATCCTTGTCTTTCTTAGCGGGAGAGATTGCAGTCTTGGAGAACATCGGGCGATGAATTGCAAAACACTTTGTGAACAAAGCATACTGCCAATATTCTGCAGCAAAGATGAACGGACTGAATATTTAGGACAGAGAATAAGTTGTCCATCCAAGCTTTGAGTTTTCTGAGTAAGTCTGGTGCTACAGTTTTGAAAACAATTTAATTCATCTTGGTTTAAAGGTCGTCACAACATCATGGCCTGAAGGGCCCGTACTATGCTGTTCTATTTCTACATTCTGTGTTCACAAAACAGAAAACAATAATGTAGCTGAAATGAAAGGGAACCAGAAATCCAATGGCAAGAAGGAACTTTAATTCATTTAAATGTCAGAGAGTGAAAGTACTGTTTAAAAAATGGAATAAAGCCTAATAAATGCTGTGATTCTGTTTGCCTCTTCTCTATACTTCCAAAATGTGCCTCAGAACCAGTCATTTCATTGGTGATGATGGAGCCACAAGGTATCTATTGTTAAAGCTATGGAAACAGGATTCTTTAGAGCATTATTGAAGCCAGTGATATTGATCCAATGTTCTTCCAAGGTCAAGAATGATGAATAAAACTTGGTGGTGATCACTGTTTTATTAAGAGTTACAGGAACAAAGAATGAACAAAGAAGAAGGCATGGTCATCTCAGCCTCAGAGAAGCGATAGACAAAATTCCAGTGAACAGGATTAGAATCGTTATCAGGTTTAATATCAGTGGCATATGTTATGAAACTTGTTACCTTGTGGCAGAAATACAGTGTAATGTATAATAATATAAAAAACTGCAAATGCAAAAACAGATTAAATAAAGGAAAAAAAGTGACGTAGCGTAACACACACAAAATATTGGAGGAACCCAGCAGGCCAGGCAGCATCTTTGGAAAAAAAGTACAGTTGACATTTCAGGTCCAGACCTTTCATCAGGACTGGAAAATAAAAGATAAGGAGTAGATTTAAAAGGTGGGGAGAGGGGCTTTTAAAAAAATGTCAAAGGGAAGATTTGAATTTCTTCAGGGTAGGCATCCTTGGAAGAGAATTTGCAGTGTAGTAATCCAACCGGTTTAGTGTATATGGGTTCATTGTCTATTTGAAACCAGATTGACAGAAGGGAAAAGGCTGTTCACAAAATGTTGAGTGAATGTCTTCTGGCTCCTGCATCTCCTCCCTGATGGAAAAAAAAATTCTGTTGATAGCAATTAACCTCTAAAATAGCCAGATTCAAGTGTTCTGCAGAAAAAAAAACTCAAGCACTTCCAGAAAAATACAGAATCAGCTATACTACAATTACTGTAGGATTTATTGAACCATCATATGTATAGGAGATTTTATAAAAATGTAAACAAGCAAAAGAAAACACTATAAAAAATAGCAATTCTACATCTAATCCAACCATCATAATTTTATTAAGCAGAGTCAACATAGAATTTATGAAGAAAATATCATTTTCAACAAATGTTGTCATATTTTTAATTAAATAAACCTGCCTACATAGCTGAGGTGGCACTGATAGATATAGTATTTCCTGAGTCTCTAAAGGCATTTGATGAGCATCCACGTGTAAGTGCTGACGGAACTGGGGTTACATGTAAGCTTAAAGGGCAAAGAATGAGATCAAACACATTGTGATTCAGATTTCCAGGTTTTTGTTGGGAATAGGCCACTGGAATCAGTCCTGAGTCCTCAGATTTGCACCACCAAAGTAGCAGTTAGTACAAGACTATTACTATTTTTCATTTTGTTAGGTCAAATATGATGGCAGGTTATAGCATTAATGGTAAGACTCTTGGCAATATGGAAGATCAGAGGGATCCTGGGGTCCGAGTCAATAGGACGCTCAAAGCAGCTGTGCAGGTTGACTCTGTGGTTAAGAAGGTGTATGGTGTATTAGCCTTCATCAATCATGGAATTGAATTTAGGAGCCGAGAGGTAATGTTGCAGCTATAGTGGACCCTGGTCAGACCCCACTGGAGTACTGTGCTCAGTTCTGATCACTTCACTACAGGAAGGATGTGGAAGCCATAGAAATAATGCAGAGGAGATTTACAAGGATGTTGCCTGGATTAGGGAGCATGCCTTATGAGAACAGGTTGAGTGAACTCGGCCTTTTCTCTTGGGAGTGACGGAGGATGAGAAGTGACCTGATAGAGGTGTCTAAGATGATGAGAGGCATTGATCATGTGGATAGTCAGAGGCTTTTCCCAGGGCTGAAATAGTTGCCACAAGAGGACACAGGTTAGTAGATTAATTGGTCGTTGTAAATTCTTCTGCGATTAGGCTCAGGTTAAATAGGGGGTTGCTGGGTAGTGCACCTCATTAGGCCTGATGGGTCTGTGTTGCATTGTATCTGTAAATAAAATGTGCACACTGGGACCCAAACTGTGGCTACACCGTGAAGGCTTAACAGAGTATGACAAAGCACTATAGGAGCACCTTCAACATGTGCAATCTACATTCCACAAATATACCTCCTATCCACTGGCTGACAGGAGGGATTGGCACCAACATCAACAGTACATGAACAAAATAAAATTTGCTGGAAATACTCAGCAAATCATACAGCTACTGCAGAGGGAGAACTAGAGTGAAAGTTACACATCAATAACTTTAATCAGAAATCTTTCTCTTTTAGAGATATTGGGGGTAGAGCGATGGTAAATTTAATGTAATCCCTGGAAACTGAGGTAATGGAGTTGGAGTTGAGGAAGGGAGAGGAAGAATCAGAGATGTGCTTTGTGAAGATGGGAGCAGGTTGGATATTAGTACCACAGTTGATGGAAATTTTGAATTCAGGATTCTTTACTGATCTATCAGAATAAAGGATAAAAGAAGGGACTTCAGAAAGGAGAATTTGGGAAAACACACACCAGTGCTCATTGAGGGGTCAGCAGTGGAAGAAGGTTGTCAACAAAAAGTCCGTGGTGTCAACATCTCTGAAGATCTATCCTGGGTCCAACTTATTGATACAATTACAAAGAAGGCATGCCAAAATCTACACTTTGTATATTTCAAAAGGTGTTTGAGGGGATGTGGTGTGTCTGTAAAGACTAGCAAATTTTTCCTAATGTACAGCATTCTAACTGGTTGCATCACCATCTGGTATGGAGGCTCCAATGCACAGCATCAGAAAAAGCTGCAGAAGATTGTAAATTCAGTCAGCACTAGCCTTCCAACCATCAAAGGCATCCATAAAATCTGATGCCTTAAGAAGGTGGCATCCATCATTAAGGACCCACAACATCCAGGACGTAATGTCTTTTCATTGCTTCTATCCAGTAGGAGGAGCAGGACTAACAGACACACACTTAACATTTTAGAAACTGCTTCTTCTCCTCTGCCATCAGGTTTTTGAACAGTCCATCAACCCATGAACACTACCTCACTGTTTTCATCTCTTTTTGGTCAATTTATTTTTTATGTTTCTGATTGTAACTGCAAGTATATTTATGTAATTGTACCGCATTGCTATGGTAAAACAACACATTCCGCAACATATGTCAGTAATAATAAACCTGATTCTGATTCCGAAGCTGCAGAACATGAATCATTTCACAAATCTGACAAGAAGGTTGTCATCACTTGGACCTTTCCAGATTCCTAATGCTACAGCTTTGATTTTAGAGAGTGGAGTGAAAGGAGATGTTTTTCCATGTAAGAATAACAACAGCCTTCTTAGTGTATGTGCCTTCCTTGCATTGGAAAGAGGGGTAAACAAGTTGGATATAGAAGGAGAAAAAATGCATTGGGTGCTAGGACAATTGAAAATAAAATAAAACTGGAGATGTTTCAGCTGGAGACCATGGTAGGGTTGTGGTTAGCGCAATGCTATTACAGCTCAGGGTATCAGAGTTCAGAGATCAGTTCCGGCATCATCTGTAAGGAGTCTGTACATTTTCCCTGTGGAATGCATGTTTCCTCCAGTTACCAGAGGAAGTACTGGTAAGTTATTTGGTCATCACAAATTGTCCTGTGATTTGGCTGGTGTTAAACTGGGGGTTGCTGGGCAGTGTGGCTTGAAGGGCGGGATTGGGGGTGGCCTGTTTTGTGCCGTAGCTCAATAATTAAATAAGTAAATATGATTATACACTCTGTGGCCACTTTATCTCCTATACCTAATAAAGTGGCCGTTGAGTATATGTTTGTGATCTTCTGCTGGTGCAGCCCATCCACTTCAAGGTTCGACATGTGTGTGTTCCTCTGCCCATCACTGCTGTAACGTGTGCTTATCTGAGTTACAGTCACCTTCCTGTCAGCTTCAACCAGTCTGGCCATTCTTCACTGACTTTCTTAATTAACAAGGCATTTTCACTCACAGAACCGCTGCTCACTACATTTTTTTTGGTGCTTTGCATCACTGTCTGTAAACTCTGGAGACTGCTGTGTGTGAAAATCCCAGGAGGTCAGCCTCCTACTCAAACCACCCCATCTGGTACCAACAATTACTCCACAGTCAAAGTCACTTAAATCACCTTTCTTCACCATTCTGATATTTGGTCGAGCTACAGCTGAACCTCTTGACTATGTCTACATACTTTTATGCATTGATTTGCTGCAGAATGATTAACTGATTAGAAGTTTACATTAATGAGAAGGTATACAGATGTACCTAATAAAGTAGCTACTGAGTGTGTTGCAGAACCTGGGCCTCTGTACCTCCCTCTGCAATTGGAGCCTCAACTTCCTAACCGGAAGAGCACAATCTGTGTGGATTGGTGCTAACATATCCTCCTCGCTGACGATCAACACTGGTGCACCTCAGGGGTGTGTGCTTAGTCTACTGCTCTACACTCCATATACACATGACTGTGTGGCTAGGCAAGGCTCAAATACTATCTATAAACTTGCTGACAATACAACCATTGTTGGTAGAATCTCTGATAGTGAAGAGATGGTGTACAGGAGTAAGATATGCCAATTAGTAGAGTGGTCCCACAGCAACAACCTGGCACTCAACATCAGTAAGACGAAAGAGCTGATTGGGTACTTCAGGAAGAGTAAAGCTAAGGAACAGATACCAATCCTCATAGAGGGATCAGAAGTGGAGAGAGTGAGCAGCTTCAAGTTCCTAGGTGTCAAGATCTCTGAGGATCTAACCTGGTCCCAACATATTGATGGAGTTATAAAGAAGACAAGACAACAACTATATTAAGAGTTTGAAGAGATTTGGGATGTCAACAAATACACTCAAAAACTTCTATAGTTGTATCGTGGAGAGCATTCTGACAGGCTGCATCAATGTCTGGTTTGGAGGGGCTACTGCACAGGACCGAAAGAAGCTGCAGAAGGTTGTAAATCTAATCAGCTCCATCTTGGGTACTAACCTACAAAGTACCCAGGTCATCTTTAGGGAGTGGTGTCTCAGAGAGGCAGCATGCATTATTAAGGACCTCCAGCACCCAGGGCATTCCCTTTTCTCACTGTTACCATCAGGTAGGAGGTATATAAGCCTGAAAGCACACTCTCAGTGATTCAGGAACAGCTTCTTCCTCTCCGCCGTCCAATTCCTAAATGGACATTGAATCTTTGGGCACTACCTCGCTTTTTTTTAAAGTATACATTATTTCTGTTTTTGCACATTTTCTAAAATCTCTTCAATATACGTATATAATTTACTAGCTTATTTTTTTTTTCTCTGCTAGATTATGTATTGCATTGAACTGCTGCTGCTAAGTTAACAAATTTCACATCACATGCCAGTGATAATAAACCTGATTCTGATTCTGATTCTGGTTCTTTATTAAACTCAATGTCTTAAAAGTTTCTTCCCCCAGATAGTTAATCTGATCAACTGTTCTAGTTCACTCCCACCCCCCTCTATGTATTAACATGGCCTTTGGACTGCATTGTAAACATTTCAAACAATTTTTATAATGCTATTTACACTATAAATGCTTGCATATATTTATGCATTTATGTATATTCCTTCCATATCCATCCTTTAACCTCCAATTTTATTTTCAATATAATTCTGTATTATGTATAATTGCTGAATGTATTACTTTCTGTTGCATGTCACACTATGACCAATAATGACAGCAAATTTCTAATACATGTTTAATACCCTGGCTTAAGACCATGCTTTATGTAATTAATACAGTTATGCTGTTGAGTACTTTATTTTCTGCAGATTTTCTCAAAATTCAATGTGTTCTTTAATTAGATTATACAATCGAGTAATTCAGTTGCTGCTTAAGTTATGCTTATTGAATTTGCCAAGAAGATTTGTCTTGTTAACATTTGACCAATAAGATGCCCTGGACCATTCTAGGGGGATCAGGGTAGCTATTTTTTGGAGAGTGTACCAGAGCTTTGGAGAAGGAGAAAGAAGGAAAATGGAAACAGGCAGCTAACGTGAACTCATTTGCAAGGACAGATTCTGCAGTTGGAGAATCCTCACACAGTCACTGCTCACACGGAGAATATGCAGATAACTTTTAATCAGCTAGTTATCAAACAACCTTGGAGAAAGTCTGACGCTTTAGACATTATCTGGTTGTTCACTTATGCTTCATTTGGACTGGGCTTTGCAGGCAGAATTGTTCGGAACCATGAGTAAATGAAATATAGAAAACCAGATTGATTACACAACTCTGAGCTCCAAAGATTATGTGCCAAAATAAGCTAATTAATATATGTGTAATGGGCCTTTTACTTTATTGTGTTTGTTCTAGTTTAATATATTTTGTCAATACAACTTTAATCTAAGCCTATACTAGTGTGAGTTACATTACTGCTTCCTGGCTAACAGTTCATTTGCATGGGTATGTTAGTATTCAGACAAGTAATATCTCTACTTCACCTTAATGGAATATTCAAATTTTTATGTTTTGTGTTTACCTGAAGCACATTTACTCTAGATGTGTTTATTAATTGAAAATGGCCCTTTCATCATTAATCCCCATGCATTGTAGAGTTACATTATTGTTAGCTTGCATCCTCTGTAATAGTTGAGTCACTACAAGTCTACAGTGAGAAGATTACTGGAAAATAAAGTTGATTCTTGCTAGTTAGACTGAATGCCTTGATCCTGTTCTGAATATTTCATTCTATGTAATTCACCGTTCTCAACAGGAGAGGCTAATGCTCTTTGCCATTGATAGGTATTTAAGTGACTCAAGGTGATTCCGGACACAATATGATCTTGAAGAGCTAACAGCTGCCCATGTTTAAATTGCGTTGGTTGCCCTCCAGATCTCAAGAGCTATCAAAGAAATAAAAGCTAAAGTATCTTCTTCTCCAAATCGATGGCCTCTGGCAACAAGCGTTAGTCTTTCTTGTAATCTAAAATGAAGTTTCAGAATGTGTTTAGTAATGTCAGACACGGTGTATTCAATTCTCATTTGAATTTAGATTCCTTCAATGTTTTAGTAGGTGTAGAATGAATCTCAGTGATCAAAACTGCATTGATCACCAATCCATTTTGTGTTAGCCAATCTCATCTGAATGTCATCAAGTACTAAAAGCAAATTATGACTCATCAAGCCTGTTCCACCACTAAAGATTTGTTCCTGGACTTTAGATCAATATTACTGTCTGGTCATTATATATCCCTTAATTCCCAAAATATTAAAACAAATCTTTCATACTTGAGTACCTGCATTGTCTGGGCATCTTCATCAGTCAGGAGTAGAGATTTCCAAGAAGTGAGGAAATTTTTGAAAAATGGATTTAGTGCTTCTCTGGCGCATATGGTGAATAAACTCTTTCCAGCTGGGTACAAGTGAGGAAATTGCTATCTCAGTTCTACGACAGGTACTTATCATGAAACTTTGAACTTTGGTTGTAGCTCACTTTAAATGAAAACCAATCTCATATAATCTCTCCTCAAATGGCAACATATCCTGATACAGGAATCGATCCAGAGAATTGCATTGAATCCAGATTTTCTGTGATCTGCGACTCTTTGGCATTAACCTTTGTAGAGATAGGGTGGGAGGAGATGTGACAATTTCAGCTCATCACTGACAGCAAATTCCATCCTTAAATCAAAAAAATGTTTAGGTGTGTAAAAAAAGCATGAACTATTTGCAGTCTTTTATTAGAAATGGCCTTGTTTTGTTCCGGTCTGAGAAGTGGTCTTTGTTTGATGTTTCTCACTGGGTACCACTAGAAAATAGAACTGCATGACAAGTAGTTCTGACAAACTTGCCTCATAGTAAGTGGGAGGATAGTGATGGTAGCTATTAAAGGCGAGTTTATTTGGTGATTCTAAAACTGAGTTTTATTTACTGAAATTATCTTGTAGCTTTATAAAACTCTGGTAAGGTCACCCCTGGAGGGTTAGTCAATTAAACTACTTTGACTGGACAGTAGTGCAGACATAGTAGAAGTATTCCTGCGCAGGTCTGGAGCACAGCTTGAAAAAGCCATAAAAGAGAGGTACCGTCTAGTGAAGCAGTTATCTTCTGAGTGCTCTGAGTCCTGAGCCAGGCAGAGGCGAGATAAGTAGGTAAGTTTATTTCTTTTTCTTATTTAACTCTTGAAAGAATAGTGGGTAGAACTCTTGAAACAATAGCGGGTATGTCTACGGGACCAGTGTTCAAAAAGGATGGGATGCACTTGAATCCATGGGGAACAATATCCTTGAGGATAGGTTTGCTGAAGCTGTTGGGAGTGGTTTAAAATAATATGGCAGGGAGATGGGAACCAGTATGATAGAGTTGAGGATGAGCTAGCAAGCTTAGAAGTAGGTTATGGGTGTAAAATAAATGAAAGGAAGGACAAGCCAACGATTGGTTAAAATGCAGACAGTGCAAAGAGTTAAATTGTTCCACAGAGGCAAAATTCAAAAGAGCGAAGAATGCAGGATTGAAGATGTTGTATTTAAATGCATATAGTACTGGGAATAAGGAGGATGAATTTGTGGCATAAATACAGATTGGTCAGTATGACATTGACTGCGTCGGGCTGACAAAGGTCATAGTTGGAAACTTAACATCAAAGGATATATTTTGTATCAAAAGGACAGGCAGAAAGGCATAGACAAGAGATGGAATTACATCTTTAGAAAGTGGTGCCATAGGGTCAGAGAATGTTGAATCTTTGTGGGTGGAGTTAAGAAACCTCAAGGGTGAAAAAAACATCATGGGAATCTTATATAGGCTTGGGTTGAGATTGCAAAGGGAGCTGGAAAGGTCATGTAATAAGGGTAATGTCACCATTGTAATGGGGAACTTAAATATGTAAGGGGATTGGGAAAATCATGTTGGTGTCAGTTTGCAAGTGAGGGAACTTGTTGAATGCCTATAATGTCACTTTTTAGAGCAGCTTGTACTTGAGCTAACTTGGGAAAGGCTATCTTATTTTTGGTGTTGTGTAATAATCTAGATTTTACTTGTGAGCTAACGATAAAGGAACTCTTAGGAAACACAATTGAATCCATACTGCAATTAGAGATGGAGTAGCAGAAGTCAGATGTATCAGTATTGTAATGGACTAAAGGGAATTACAGAGGCATGGGAGTTTTATACAAGGGCAGATACAAGCATGGATAAAGGTATGGCTGACAGGCAGGAGGCAGCGGGTGGGAATAAAGGGGGACGTTTATAGTTGGTTGCCTGTGACTAATGCTAATCATCAGTATTGAGACTGCTACTTTTCACATAGTTTGCCAATGATCTAGATGGCTTTGTGCAAAGTTTGCAGATGATACGAAAATTGGCAGATGGGAGGGTAGTGCTGAGGAAGCAATGCGATTGCAGAAGGCCTTAGACAAATTGGAAGAATGGGCAAAAGAGTGGCAGACAGAATACAGTATTTATGATAATGCATTTTGGTAAAAGGAATAAAAGTTCAGACTCTTATCTAAATGGTAGAAAACTCAAACATCAGAGATGCATAGTGACTTGGGAGTCCACATACAAGACTTCCAAATCGTTCATTTACAGGTTGAATCTATGGTAAAGAAGGAAAAGGCAATGTTAGCATTTGTTTCAAGGGGAATAGAATATAAAAACAAGGAGATAAAACTGAAGCTTTATAAAACACTGGTCAGGCTGCACTAGGGGTGTTGTTGACAGTTTTGGGCCCCAGATCTCAGAAAGGATGTGTTAATATTGGAAAGAGTCTAGAGGAGGTTCATGAGGATAATTCCAGGAATTAAGGGATTAACATACAAGAAGTTTTGGGCCTGTACTCACTGGAATTTAGAAGAATGTGTGTGGATCTTATTGAAACCTACTGAATGTTGTAAGGTCCAGACAGGATAACTGTGGAGATGAAGTTTCCTTTGGTGGGGGTATCCAGAACTAGAGGGCACAGCTTCAAAATTGAGGGTGACCTTTTAGAAAAGAGGTAAGAAGGAATTTTTTAGCCAGAGTATAGTGAATCTGTGGGTATATTTAAAGTGAAAATTGATAGTTTCCTGATTGGTCAGGGCATCAAAAATTATGGCTATGGGGTTTGATAGAGTCTGGGAGCAGCCATGATGGAATGATGAAGTAGGTTTGATGGGCTGAATGGCCTAAGACATAGAACACAATTAGGCTACTCCACCAATACTATCAAGGCTGACTCATTTTTCAACCCCATTCTGCCTTCTACCCATAACTTTTGACACCCTTACAACTCAAGAATCAAGCAGCCTCCACATAAAATGAGGTGCCACAGTAGTGTAGTGGTTAGCACGGCACTATTACAGCTTAGGCCATTCCAGAATTTGAAGTTGAAATCCGACATCATCTGTAAAGATTTTATACTTTCTCCCCATGACCTCATAGGTTTCCTCCCACAGTCCAAGGGTGAACTAATGAGTAGAGTAACTCGTCATGTAAATTGTCAGGTAATTAGGCTGTTGTTAAATGGGTGGTTTGCTGGGCAGTGTGGCTTTTTGGGCCAAGAGAACCTGTTCTGTGATGTATTTCTAAATAAAGAAAAAATAAATAAATAAAGTGTGTGTGTGTGTGTGTGTGTGTGTTTATTTGATTTCTTACATCCAAGGGAGTAAATATCTTTCTGTTGCTTCTCCATCATAATGCAGAAGCAATGAGGAGTGTAAATATTGGGATATTGCCCAAACACTAAAATTGTATACATAATTGCTTTGGCTACATATATGTACAATCAGATACACAATCAGATCAATGTGTATTGGTAAGTTTGACGGCCCGGTGAAAAATTGTCCCGGAACCTGTTGGTCCGGACCTTAATGCTGCGGTACTGTTTGCCAGATGGAAGCAGCTGAAACAGTTTGTGAATGAGGTGGCTGGAGCCCCTGATGATCCTCCGGGCCATTTTTATGCAGCTGCTGCTGTAAACGTCCTTCTATAGGAAAGTTCACATGCACAGACGCTCTGGGTTGTCGACACCACTCTCTGTGCCTTGTGTTTAGGTGTATTAAAGTTCCTGACACACCTGGTCAGGGTGCTTTGATGGTGCCCCTGTAGAAAGTCCTGAGGAACTTTTTCAGCCGTCTGAGGTGAAAAAGGGGAAGGGAGAAGGGAGGGAGCAGGCAACACCAGAGAGACTCTCTGTAATGATCAATGAACCAATCTTGGTGACTGTTGTGCTTTTTTCACCACACAGCCAGTATGTACAGTCCAGATGGGATCCTCAGTGATGTCTATACCGAGGAACTAGCAACTACTCATCCTCTCAACTACAGTCCTATTGACATCAATAGCAGTTAGCTTGTTTCCACTCCTCCACAATCAGCTCCATTGTTTTTTTTTACATTGCAGGAGAGGTTGTTTTCTTGGCACCACTGTGTCATGGAGTTGACTTCTCCTTTGTAGGCTGTCTCATCATTATTGGAAATAAGGCCTATCAATGTCTTGTCATCTGCTATTTTGATCAGAAGATGGGACCTATGCGTAGCAACATAGTCGTGGTGTATAGGGACTAGAGGAGGGGGCTCAGGACACAACCCTGGGGAGCTCCTGTGTTGTGGGTCAGAGGTGAGGAAGCCCATCCTTTTATAAGTCTCACTTCAGCTAACGGCTTAATATAGAGGATGATAGCACTACCCCCAGCCCGGTCAAACTTAAGAAATCTCATTTGGGTGGATGCTATGTGATGTGTCACCTGTTACCAATCAGTATCACGAAATAACAAACAGCACACAATATGCAATTAAACGATTGAACTTTATAATTCTGAATTTGACTATATGGTTAGTAAAGAAGACAAAAAGGAAAAAGGGCCCATTCTCATGAAACAGTCTAATGCGCAAGGTTGGAGCTCACTGATAAGGCTGTTCATCCGCCATCGACCTCCTCCGATTGTCACAGACTTCTGGACCCGGCGCTGTCTGGTGGTCTACTAACTCCCTCTATTCGTGTCTTCTCTCCTCGTCTGTCCCTGGCAAAAGAACGCAAATTCCCAGCTCCCAGACACACAAGGAAGAACAACATCCTGCTCATTGGACAGTCCCCACTTTCCAAAGCCACATTATCTCTAGTTATAGCCCAAACATTGCTGCTACAGAGAAACCATTACATTAGCAGTGAAACCTTGCAGCGTGTTACACTTCCCACTAGCCGGCAATCTGACAGGAAGTCCAGGGTCCAGCTGCACAAGATGGGGTGTAGACCAAGGTCTCTGAGTTTCTGGTGAGCCTGGGGGGTGGGGGGGGGGGGGTTATGGCATTGAATACTGAACTGTAGTCCAGGATCAGCATTCTATCATATGCATCCCTCTTCTCCAGGTGAGTGAAGACAGTGTGTAGAGCTGTGGCTATGACATTGTCTGTTGATCAGTTGTGCTGGAGGTGAACTTTATGGGGTCCAATGTTTTTCCAGTCCAAGCTACAGATGTAGTCCCTGACCAGCCTCTCAAAGCATTTGCTTATGATTGAGGTGAGCGCAACAGGGTGCCAATCGTTCAGACACACTGCCTTTGCTTTTCTTTGGTACAGGGACAATGGTGGATGTTTTAATGCAGAAGGGCATTACACACTGGTAGAGGGAGGGATTACTAATATCTGTAAACACACCAGCCAGCTGTGCGGCGCACACTTTGAGTACTTGCATTGAGATGTCGTCCAGCCCCACGGCCTTGTGGCTATTGACATGTTGGAATGACCTTTGAACCTCAGCCTTGAGATGACCAAGGTGCAGGTTGCATTGGCAGCTCTCTTTGCGGATTTGGTGTTAGCGACTTCAAAACAAGCGTATAAAGGATTTAGCAAATCCGGGAGAGAGGCAGTAATGTTGTCTGTACTGCTGTGTTTTCCTTTGAAGACTGAAAAGGTGTGCAAACCTTGTGTTATGCTTGCATACTCCCAATGACTTGGCCTCCACAGATTCATCACCCCTAGTTCAAGGATTCCCAGCTTTTTTTTAATTGTATGGACTCTTACTGTTATCCAAGGGGCCCGTAGGTGATGCCAGCCATTGTGAATGCACCTCAGGAATTGTCTGCCTAGTGTCAGTGGTTTCATAACCACTGGTGATGAAACCACTGCTCATTTGTCCTGCTCCCATGGCTTCACATGACCCAGATCAGGGTCTATAATTTTTCTTAAAATTTAAAAATTATAATGGGCTTAACTGGAGAAGGACCCAGCACCAATTCTTATATGCATACTGAGACTAGGGAAATAAGTGGGGAAGGGATTTGCCTGTGCTATGGATCTGCACCAACCTTGATCGCTGGGCACTGCGGAGAGTGGTATGGACATCCCAGAATATCTGTGGATGTGAACTTCTATCCATTGAGGACACTTATAGCAGCGAGTGGTGAAAGAAGGCCTGGAAGATCATCGGGGACACTAGTCACCCCAACCATAAACTGTTTCAGCTGTTTCTGTCTGGCAAACACTTCTGCAGCATTAAAGCCAGGACCAACAGACTACGGAACAAATTCTTTCTACAAGCCATTAGACTTTTAAGTTCACATGTCTATAGATTTCAATGGAGTCACAACACAAAGATTTTTACTCCGCCATGTTGTGGGATGGATGTAAGATTTAAATAAGTTCTAATAGAAGAAGAAAGGAATACATCATGATGAAGAGAGGTGAGATTAGTTAAAATATATTAGATTACCATCTGTGCTATCCAGGAGTGTGAGAGAGGTGTCAGTAAAGGTACCCAGTAGTGGAAGCCTCAGTAATGTGCAGAAGTCTTAGGCACATACATATAGCCAGGGTGACTAAGACTTTTGCACAGTACTGTATTTGTCAGCGTAGAGTGAAGAGCAAGTCTGTAAATCTGGCGGGAGTAAAAGATTTTGGAAATGGCGAGGGTGGAGCGCCGTGAGAGAGGTGTGGAGCAGGTGGTAGCAAAGGAGTATCATGTATGGGGAGTGGCATGGTTACAGACACACCAAACCCTGAGACAACAGGCAAGGTTCATTGATCATTACAGTGTCTCTCTGGTGTTTCCTGCTCCCTTCCCCTTCTTCCAACCATGATTCCCCTTTTCCTACACCCTTCTCACTCTCAGTCCATAATAGAGATCCATATCATATTTAGATTTATTGTCACTCATTTATCATGAAATTAGTTTTTTTCTGCAGCAGTACAGTGCAATGCATAAAATTACTGCAGTGCTGTACAAAAGTCTAAGACACCATAGCTATTTATATGTGCTAAGACTTTTGCATAGTACCTTATCTTCATTACTCCAATGGGTTTGGCTTTTGGAGAACTTTATGAGACATTAGTCTGACTACATTTGGTATATTGTGAGCAGATTTAGGTCCAATGTCTAACAAATGATGTGTGGGACCTGAAAAGGTTGATGTAATTGATCCTGGGAATAAAAGCATTAACATATGAAAAACACCTGATGGCTTTGGGCCTGTAATTGCAGGTGTTCCAAAGAAAGGAATTTTTTTTGTATGCAACTGAATAGTGAAAGACCAAGACTGAGTGGATGTGGGGAGGATGTTCCCAGTCATGGGAGAGTCAAGGACCAAAGGGCACAGCCTCAGAATGGAACATCACATTGGAACAGAGGTGAGGAGGAATTTCTTTAAGCAGAGAGTACTGAATCTGTGGATTCATTGCCAAAGTTGGTTGTGGAAGTTTAAGTCATTGTGTATATTTAAAGTGGAGTTTGGTAAGTTATTGATCAGTATGGGCATCATAGTTTACAGGAAGACTTGGTGACACAGTGTCAATTGATGAGTTCACTGGGAGTATAGTTGGGTACCAAAGGAATCAAATGACATGAGGTTTGTGAAAAATCAGCCATCATCTTATTAAAAATAGAATAAATGAAAAAAAGAACTAATGGAGACATAAGAGACTGCGGAGCAAAAATCAATCTGCTGGAAGAGCTCAGAGACACTAGGGACTTTCGACTGTGGAACCTAGAGCAAACTTAAAAGTGCTGGTGGAACACATCAGGCCGGCAGCATCTGTGGAGGGAAGTGGAAAGTTGACACTTTGGGTGAAGACCCATCATCTGGATTTGAAGTGCAGAGGGGAGATTGCCAGTATCAGGAGGTGTAGAGGAGAGGTGGATCCAAGTGACGGGGAGCATTTGGATTGGGAAAGGGGTGAAGTAATGATAAATGCTAGGAGGTGATAGGGAGAGGCAAATAACTGACTCCTGTTTCAATTCCTTATGTTTCACTCATCCTGAGGATCTACTAAGGGATTGTTAATGAATACTGGACTTGACATCAAATCCCTAAACACATAGATGAATGAAAACAAAACATTACAAGATTGTGTGATCCAACATCTCTCATAAACATAGTTTACATAGGTACAAAGATGCTGATTAAGAAGGACTGTTTTACAATTGTACTCACTCATAGAAGTCACCGAAAAGAGAGCAAATTGTCCCTGACAGTTAATTCAGCATGAGTGATATTAACATGATTGAAATTCATATTCCTTTTTTAGCTAGGTACACAGATGTCCCCAAGGCATGAATCATACAAAACAGAAACAGGTCTACCAAGTCCATACTGACTAATCGCAAGACCCTGTTGGACATTGAAAATATATAAAGCTGCAATTCTGTTTCCTTTGTTTATTGGAAAGGCAGATAGCAGGAGATCTGCGAGCCTCAGTTGGTGCAAGGTTAGGCTTCAAGCCGCAGGTTTGCCTGTTGCAGCAGTCCAGGAGAGGAGACAGTGTAGAGTGGTGTCCATGCTGGTTGCAGGGCGGGACCCTCCAATTGGTGCTGCTCTCCATTGTTTCATCAGTGAAATTGCATGTGTGCATAGACTCATCTGTGGGCTGCTGAGAACTGCTTGTTCTTGCTGAATACACCTATGTACTATCTATTTACAGGACACATCACTCAGGAACTAGACTATAGCTATATACTTGCTGAAAATGTGTTCTATCTGTGCTTTGTGCTGTGTATGACTGTTGGTAATGTGTTTTGCACCTTGGCTCCAGAGTAACACAGTTTCATTTTTATTCAGGGGTATTCATGTATATTTGAATGATAATTAAACTTGAACTTGAACAGTACCAATCTCTGATAATTCTAGTTACCAGCACATAGCCTTCTCTGCTTTGGCTATTCATATATTTGCCTGGATACTTCTTAAATGTTATGAGAATATCTTCTAATGCATTATCGATCTAGGTCACTTTCCCTCTGCCATCCGATTTCTGAATGGACATTGAACTCATGAATACCACCTCACTACTGTTTTTTATTTCTATGATTGCACTACTTATTTAATTGAACTACAAATGCTTGTATTTTATATATATACTTACTGTCATTTACATTTTCTCTATTATAATATGTTGCATTCTACTGCTGCCACAAAGACAATAAACCTCACAACATATTAAACCTAGTTCTGATTGTGATTTTGAATCTAATTCTAAAACATTGGGCATTGTACCTTGTTTGTTCTAAACCCTCACAAAATGAGAGTATTTAGCACAATGAGCCACTGTGGTACTTTAAACAGAACAAGGTATAGTCAAAGAAAATGTTGAAACTATCATCAGATGCACAATACATGGTTCCTTAAGATTGCTATAGCTGGTGGTAGTGAGGATAAGCTCTCACTAGCTATTAAATGTTCCTAATGTTGTGCATCTCAAATAGCTTCTATCAACCAACCAAGTCCACCTCCTGGCCTGTACATATGGTTTAGCTACTAAACCCAGTGGAACCCATTTCTACTGACAGGAGAAGGGGCAAAGCTAGGTTATTGGTGCCTTAAAACCAGTTGCTTTGGTCAGAGAGTGCTCGTCAGCCATGCTCATCTAGGAGAAAGAAAACTCTGATCTCAAATCTCTGCCACCATGCTGCTATACCTACTCATGGGGCAGGCTTCGGGAGTAAGCCCTGAGGAAATATTCAGTGCTGGAGTCCCTAGGGTAGTCATACGTTGAGCTCAATGCTGACTGGCAACTCCTGTGATGCTGCTGCTGCCAAATATAATTTGGTCTCTGCTGTTAATTTAAAGTCATCAGCTTCATGGAGAGGGGTGTCTGTTGCATGGACAACAGCTTGCTCTCCATATTGTACTGCCCTGGCTTGAGTACTAGCTTGCAAATCAATAGACAGCTAGGAAGCAAAATCTATGATTGACCCCAATCAACGCAGAGACTCGCAATTTATATGTGCACAGAAGTAATGAAAAACTTATCGACAGCACCATTACAAGTACGTAACATTTACATTGAGTAGCATGGCAGCATAGCAGTTATTCATAGAGTCATAGAAAAGTACATCATAGAAACAGTGCATGCTAAACCATTTAAACTGCCTATTCCAATCGACCTGCATGCTACCATTCCTGTATCTATCCAAGGTTCTTTTAAATGTTGAAATTGAACTTGCAATGGCAGCTCATTCAACACTCTCATGACCTTCTGAGTAAAGAAGTTTCCCTTTGAACTTGACATCTTTCACCCTTAACCCATGACCTCTAGTTGTCATCCCATCCTCCCTCTGGAAAAAGGTTGTTTGCATTTTCCCTATCTATAACCCTCATAATTTTGTATACCTCTATCAAACTCTACCCAATCTTCTATTAGTGCAACACTTTATAGTGCCAACAATCAGCGATTAGGATTTAATTCCTGCTACTGTCTGTAAGGATTTTCTAAATTCTCCCCATGACCATGTGGGTTTGCTCTAGGTGCTCTGGTTTCCACTCATATTCCAAAGATGTACAGTTAGTGTTAGTAAGATGGTGGCACTGGAATCATGGCCAGACTCGTGAGCTGACCCCAGCACATCTTCGGACTGTGCTAGGTATTGACACAAACGCTTCGATGTTATATTGTAAATATGACAAATAAAACTAATCTTTATAAAATCCTTCACAAGAAAACATTAATTAAACATGAAATTACAACAATTTTTAGAGGTCAAATACAATTAGATTGTCACGATTAGGGTAGAGGAACAACACCTCCAACCTGATGGCTTGAAGATTGATTTCACAAACTTCTGGTAAAGCCCCCTCAAACCAGCCCCCTCACCATTTCTCCATTTTCTTTCCCATTTTTCTCTCTCACACCTTATCTCCTTGCCCATCCATCACCTCAATTTGCTGTTCCACCCCCCCCCCCTTTATCTTTCTTCAATGGCCTTCTGACTCTTTCACCAAGCAACTTTTCAGCTCTTTATTTCATCCCTCCCCCTCCAGGTTTCACCTATCACCTGGTGGTTCTCTCTCCCCTCTGCCCACCTTTTAAATCTACTCCTCAGCCTTTTTTCTCCTGTCCTGCTGAAGGGTTTTGTCCTGAAAGGTTGACTGTACTTTTCTTTTCATCAATGGTGCCTGGCCTGTTGAGTTTCTCCAGCATTTTGTGTCTGTTGCTTGGATTTCCAGCATCTGCAGATTTTCTCTTGCTTGTAAAATCCATCCATATAACCATATAACAATCACAGCACGGAAACAGGCCATCTCGGCCCTCCTAGTCCGTGCCGAACTCTTAATCTCACCTAGTCCCACCTACCCGCACTCAGCCCATAACCCTCCACTCTTTTCCTGTCCATATACCTATCCAATTTTACCTTAAATGACACAACTGAACTGGCCTCTACTACTTCTACAGGAAGCTCATTCCACACAGCTATCACTCTCTGAGTAAAGAAATACCCCCTCGTGTTTCCCTTAAACTTCTGCCCCCTAACTCTCAAATCATGTCCTCTTGTTTGAATCTCCCCTACTCTCAATGGAAACAGCCTATTCACGTCAACTCTATCTATCCCTCTCAAAATTTTAAATACCTCGATCAAATCCCCCCTCAACCGTCTACGCTCCAATGAATAGAGACCTTTCTCTGTAACTTAAGTGCTGAAACCCAGGTAACATCCTAGTAAATCGTCTCTGCACTCTCTCCAATTTATTGATATCTTTCCTACAATTCGGTGACCAGAACTGTACACAATATTCCAAATTTGGCCTTACCAATGCCTTGTACAATTTTAACATTACATCCCAACTTCTGTACTCAATGCTTTGATTTATAAAGGCCAGCGTTCCAAAAGCCTTCTTCACCACCCGATCTACATGAGACTCCACTTTCAGGGAACTATGCACTGTTATTCCTAGATCTCTCTGTTCCTCTGCATTCCTCAATTCCCTACCATTTACCTTGTATGTTCTATTTGGATTATTCCTGCCAAAATGTAGATCCTCATACTTCTCAGCATTAAACTCCATCTGCCAACTTTCAGCCCATTCTTCTAACTGGCATAAATCTCCCTGCATGCTTTGAAAACCCACCTCATTATCCACAACACCTCCTACCTTAGTATCATTGGCATACTTACTAATCCAATTTGTCACCCCATCATCCAGATCATTTATGTATATTACAAACAACATTGGGCCCAAAACAGATCCCTGAGGCACCCCGTTTGTCACCGGCCTCCATCTCGATAAACAATTATCCACCACTACTCTCTGGCATCTCCCATCTAGCCACTGTTGAATCCATTTTATTACTCCAGCATTAATACCTAACGACTGAACCTTCTTAACTAACCTTCCATGTGGAACTATGTCAAAGGCTTTGCTGAAGTCTATATAGACTTCATCCACTGCCTTACCCTCATCAACATTCCTCGTAACTTCTTCAAAAAATTCAATAAGGTTTGTCAAACATGACCTTCCACGCACAAATCCATGCTGGCTACTCCTAATCAGATCCTGTCTATCCAGATAATTATTAATACTATCTCTAAGAAAACTTTCCATTAATTTACCCACCACTGATGTCAAACTGACAGGTCTATAATTGCTAGGCTTACTTCTAGAACCCTTTTTAAACAATGGAACCACATGAGCAATACGCCAATCCTCCGGCACAATCCCCGTTTCTAATGACATCTTAAAGATCTCCGTCAGAGCTCCTGCTATCTCTACACAAACTTCCCTCAAGGTCCTGGGGAATATCCTGTCAGGATCTGGAGATTTACCCACTTTTAAATTTCTTAAAAGTGCCAGTACTTCCACCTCTTTAATTGTCATAGGTTCCATAACTTCCTTACTTGTTTCCCACACCTTACACAATTCAATATCCTTCTCCTTAGTGAATACCGAAGAGAAGAAATCGTTCAAAATCTCTCCCATCTCCCTCGGCTCCACACATAGCTGACCACTCTGATTCTCTAAGGGGACAATTTTATCCCTCACTATCCTCTTGCTTTTAATATAACTGTAGAAACCTTTCGGATTTACTTTCACCTTATTTGCCAAACCAACCTCGTATCTTCTTTTAGCTTTTCTAATCTCTTTCTTAAGATTCCTTTTACATTCTTTATATTCCTCGAGCAATTCCTTTACTCCATGCTGCCTATATCTAGTGTAGACATCCCTCTTTTTCCGAACCAAATTTCTAATATCCCTTGAAAACCATGGTGCTTTCAAACCTTTAACCTTTCCTTTCAACCTAACAGGAACATAAAGATTCTGTACCCTCATAATTTCACCCTTAAATTACCTCCATTTCTCTATTACATCCTTCCCATTAAACAACTTGACCCAATCCACTCTCTAAATCCCTTCGCATCTCCTCAAAGTTAGCCTTTCTCCAATCAAAAATCTCAACTCTAGGTCCTGTCCTGTCCTTCTCCATAATTATATTGAAGCTAATGCTATTGTGATCACTGGACCCGAAGTGCTCCCCAACACATACATCTGTCAGCTGACCTATCGCATTCCCTAACAGGAGATCCAACACTGCCCCATCTCTAGTCGGTACTTCTATGTATTATTGCAAAAACTATCCTGCACACATTTCACAAACTCTAAACTATCCAGCCCTTTTACAGAATGAGCTTCCCAGTCTACGTGTGGAAAATTAAAATCTCCCACAATCACCACCTTGTGTTTACTACAAATATCTGCTATCTTCTTACACATTTGCTCTTCCAACTCACGCTCCCCATTAGATGGCCTATAATACACTCCTATCAGTGTTACTACACCTTTCCGATTCCTCAATTCCACCCAAATAGCCTCCCTAGAGGAGCTCTCTAATCTATCCTTCCAAAGCACCGCCATAAGATTTTCTCGTACAAGCAATGCAACACCTCCTCCTCTGGCCCCTCCTACTCTTTCACACCTGAAGCAACTAAATCTAGGAATATTTAGTTGCCAATCACATCCTTCCTGCAACCATGTTTCACTAATAGCTACAACATCATAATTCCAGGTATCAATCCACGCTTTAAGCTCATCCACCTTTCTTACAATGCTCCTAGCATTAAAATAGATTCATTTACGATACTCTCCACCTCCTCCTCTCTTTTCATCCCTAACAATGCATTCAAATTTATTATCCTTTTCTTTCTTCTCCCCTACATCTTCAGGCCGAGCGCATCCCTTCTCCATCACCTGCCTTTCCTCCCTCACGCACTGTCTATTTACTTGCTCTACTGGTGAACTAACCTCCTCTCCCATAGTTTCCTCAAATTGATTCCTGCCCCCCCATCTTACTAGTTTAAAGTCTGCCCTGTAGCCCTAGCAAACCTCCCCGCTAGGATATTGGTCCCCCCAGGATTCAAGTGTAACCCGTCCTTCTTGAACAGGTCACTCCTGCCCCAAAAGAGGTCCCAATGATCCAGAAACTTGAATCCCTGCCCCCTGCTCCAATCCCACAGCCACGCATTCATCCTCCATCTAATTCTATTCCTACTCTCACTGTCGCGTGGCACAGGCAGTAATCCCGAGATTACTTCCTTTGCGGTCCTTCTTCTTAACTGCCTTCCTAACTCCCTATACTCTCGTTTCAGGACCTCTTCCCCTTTCCTTCCTATGTCATTGGTACTTACATGTACCACGACCTTTGGCTCTTCACCCTCCCACTTCAGGATATCTTGAACGCGATCAGAAATGTCCCGAACCCTGGCACCAGGGAGGCAAATTACCATCCGGGACTCCCGGTCACCTCCACAGAACCACCTGTCTGAACCCCTGACTATCGAGTCCCCTATTACTATGGTCCTCTTTCTTCTATCCCTACCCTTCTGAGATACAGGGCCGTCCTCTGTGCCAGAAGCCCGGCCACTGTCACTTCCATCAGGTAGGCTGTCCCCCCCAACAGTACTCAAACATGAGTACTTATTGTCAAGTGGTACAGCCACTGGGGTACTCTCTAGTACCTGCCTCTTCCCCTTCCTGACCGTGACCCACCTATCTGCCTCCCGTGGCCCTGGAGTGACCACCTGCCTGTAACTCCTCTCTATCACCTCCTCACTCTCCCTGACCAGGCGAAGGTCATCGAGCTGCAGCTCCAGTTCCCTAACTCGGTCCCTCAGGAGCTGCAGTTCAGTGCACCTGGCGCAGATGTGGACGTCCGGGAGGCTCGGAGACTCCAGGACCTCCCACATTCGACACCGAGAACAACAAGCTGCCCTCACACTCATACTTCCCAAATAACTGAAAATAACAAGAACTAAAAGATAAGCCTACTGTGCCCTCTTCCACCTAAGCCCCCTGAGCCCAAGCCCTACATTCTGCTCCCGGCGCACTCCGCTGCCCGCTTCTTAAGGCTGCATTCTTTTTATATCTTCCCTCCTTCCCAGGCCTCCTTCATGTGCCTGCGCAGTCCCGCCTCTCAGAACTCCGATCTGAGAAGCAATTGGACAATTTGAAAATGGCCGCCACCACACTTCCTCTCAAAGCCTCGCTATCCTCTTCCAAAAGAGAACTACCTCACTCAGTCTCTCCTTTTTATATCTTCCCTCCTTCCCAGGCCTCCTTCACGTGCCTGCCCATCCGAGGAGTGCTGCCACAAGAAAGCAGCATCGATCATCTCGGATCCCAAACATCCAAGCCATGCTCTCTTCTCGTTGCTGCCATTGGGATGGAGGTACAGAAGCCTTAGGTCAGAAACAGTTATTATCCTTCAACCATCAGGCTCTTGAACTGGCATGGATAACTTCAGTTGCCACAATTCTAAATTGATTCCACAACCTATTGATACACTTCCAAGGATTCTGCAACTCATATTCTCAATATTAGCACTCAATTATTAATTATTTGTTTTTTTTGTATCTGTAAAGTTTGTCTTCTTTTGCACATTGGTTGCTTGTCTACTTATGTGTGTAGTTTTTTATTGAATCTGTTGTGTTTCCTTGTACCTTCTGTGAATGCCGGCAAGAAAATCTCACATTAATATATGATGAAACATACTTCGAAAATAAATTTATTTTAATCTTTGAACTTTTTTGTGGTCACAGTGAAAGTGTATGAAAATGCCACACAAACCACACTGGATACAGGATTAAACCAGACTCAGTCGAGTTTGGAGACAGCAGATCTACTAAATGCACCACTATATATAGGAACGCAACAAGTCAGGCCAAAACATCATGGGAACTTCATTCCCCACCATCGGTAATATCTACACAAGGTGCTTCCTCAAGAAGGCATTAACCATCTTCAATGATCGCTACCATCTAGGCCATGCCATCTTCTTACATCTACTTTTAGACCGGAAGTACCAACACCTGAAATCCTACACCACCAGGTTCAGAAACAGTGATGTCCCTTCAACCATTTGGTTCTTGAATTAACCTGCACAACCCTATTCGCTAGAATTTATCAATAAAATTATCACCTTGAATTAAAATGGCCATTGTTTTTCTCTTTGTCTAATTCTATATGACTTCTAAAAATCATGTACAATTTTAGGTTTAATTAATAATTTCTTCTGAAAGATTCTATACTGATTAGTTTTATTTGTCATATTTACAATATAACATTGAAACATACGATGAAGTGCATCATTTGCGTCAACGCCTAACACAGTCTGAAGTTGTGCTGGGGTTAGCCCACAAGTCAGGCCACCATCTTACTAACCCTAACTATCCATCTGTGAAATGTGAGTGGAAACCAGAGCACCCGGAGGAAGCTCACATGGTCACGGGGAGAACAACGAAAATCCTTACAGACAGTAGCAGGAATTAAACGCTAATCACTGATTGTTGGTACAATAAAGTGTTGCACTCATAGAAGATTGAATAGATATTTGATAGACATGGTCTGGGTTTCCCTGGGTTGTCTGCTTTCCTCTATTACAGAATCATTTTTGTGAACCTCCTCTGAAATTTCTCCAATGTCAGCACATCCTTTCTTAGACAAGGAGCTCAAAACTCCTCACAATATTCAAAATGCAGTCTGACCAATGCCTTATAAAAGCCTTACCATTACATTTTTGCTGT
Source organism: Hypanus sabinus (assembly GCF_030144855.1). NCBI lineage: Eukaryota > Metazoa > Chordata > Chondrichthyes > Myliobatiformes > Dasyatidae > Hypanus > Hypanus sabinus. The sequence continues at coordinate 61,783,936 of NC_082720.1, read as the reverse complement.
TACATTATAGTCCTCTTGAAATGAATATTAACACTGAATTTATCTTCCTTACTACTGACTCAATTTGCAAATTAACTTTTAGGGAATCCTGCACAAGGACTCCCAAGTCCCTTTGCACCTCTGATTTTTTGAATTTTCTTCCCATTTAGAAAATAGTCTATGCCTTACCATACCATACACTTCCCTATACTATATTCCATCTGCCACTTCTTTGCCCATTCTTCCAATCTGTCTAAGTCCTTCAGCAGACTCCTTGCTTCTTCGACGCTACTTGCTCCTCTACCTAGCTTTGTATCATCTGCAAACTTGGGCATAAAGCCATCCATGCTGTCTTTCAAACCATTGACATAAATTGTGAAAAGAAGTGGTCTAAATACTGATCCCCGTGGAACACCACTGGTCACCAACAGCCAACCGGAATAGGCCAACTTTATTCCTACTTTTCACCTCCTGTCAGTCAGACAATCTTCTGTCCATACTCTTGTCTTTCCTGTAATGCCTTATCTTGTTAAACAACCTCATTTGCAGCACCTTGTCAACGGCTTTCTGAAAGTCCAACTAAGTAATATCCTTCCTTCCTCTTTCAACAGAAGATTTCTATAATTAACAGAGACCTGAAATAATACCAGGGAATGCTGGACATGCTCAGCATAAGGATAGAATTAACTTTTCAAGTTCACTGTCTTGGTCCCCTCATTATAGAAATGATGTGGAAGCATTAGAGATGATACAGAGAATATTTGCTAGGAAGGCTGCTTGGATTAAAGAGCCTGACTTCTGAGGATGGATGAGAGGTGACTTAACAGAGATATACAGGATAAAATGCATATAGTGTGCATGGACTGCCAGAGACTTTTTCCCAGAACAGTAATAGCTAATGTGATGGGACATCATTTTAAGGTGATTGCAGGAAAATACAGGAAGGACATCAGAGTTTGTTTTATTACACAGAGAGTGACAAGTGCATGGAATGTGTTGGTAGAGGCAGATACGATGGTGTCACTTGTGAGCTGTATCCAACACATATTCCTGGAATTTTGACGTCTTTGTACTTTGAGTTTTGTATTCTGTGTCCTTGGCTCATTTTTTTCTTGCTGTTTGTGCGGTTTGTTCTTTGTTGCACATTGGAAGTTTGATGTTTTTCTTTAAATAGGTTCGTTGGTTTCTTTGTTTCATGGGCACCTGTGGGAAAACAGATCTCAGAGTTGTATACTTCATATGGATTTTGTTAAAAAATGTACTTTAAATCCTTAAGCATACCCTCGGACTATGTTGGTTATTGACATAGATGCAGAAACGCTTAGGGTGAAAAAAAAAACAGAAGGCTACGAGGGAGAGGGGTCAGATTAATCTTCAAGTAAGTTAAAAAGATGCTGGGGTGTTAGAGCAATTTTTTGGCTTTAGAACATATACATTTAGCAATTGACTGTGACTACCAGTGTTCACATTTGAATATGTATTGTAGATTTAAGTTAGAGTGCAGCTCTAAACAATGGGTTCTCAAAAGCTGTGAATCCCAGTCCAGACAATGCTGATTAAAATTAATTTGGATGTCTGTGGTGTGGATGGGAATCAGGAGGTGTGAAGGTTGTATATAGTTTCAAAGAAAGAATCTTTCATACATTGTAAATAAGGAATTGTGCTTTGATGTTTGACTAGCAGAGCTTTCGACTGAAAGCGTTTCTGTATGATGCCATCTGTACTTTGTTTTGTTGAATAAAGAAGCTGCTTTGTACCTACCAGTAATTTTCACCAGTGACTATATTTATGCAACAACAGGCACCACATCAGGGGCCGAAGGGCCTGTATCGTGCTGTTTATCTGATGAAACACTGGCCTGCTTCACCTCCAATGTGTTGCTGATCCTTTCGGTATCCCAGCTTCTGTTCTTTCCTTCCAGCTGTAATGAATTCAGTTCAATTCAAGTTTAATCACCATTCAATCATACATGGCTCATGAATCCAGCCAAATCAGACAGCCTTACTAAGGGATCAAGGTACAAAACACAGTACCAATATTCATACACAGCACAAAGCACACATAGCATGTATAAGATAGAAAGGCACAGCCACACAATAAAAGAGTCCAAACTCAAGCCTTCCAATGCCACTGAAGTCTGCTGACATACGTGATACACGTATGTTATCCAAATCTGAATCCATTGAAATTTCAGTCAACCACAATAGAACTTGCTCTCTCTGAGCGAACACTGGGTGGGGGGTCTTCCAACTCCAGCCTGGATACTGGGCCACGATTCCCTTAGTGGAGCACACCAGCTCTAACCCCTCTCTCGGTGACTATAAGCAGGCAACACAGTGACTCCAGGTTGTGATTCCATTGATTGCAGCCAAAAGTTTCAGTCAACAGCTACAGAGTTTGTCTTCTGCTGAGTGAACACTTGAGGGGGCAGCACTGGACTCCAGCCTGCATGCTGTGCCACACCACCCCCACTGGAACACACTGGCTCCAATGCTTCTCTCCTGGTGGCTGTGAACAGGTGACATTGTGGCTCCAGGACTAGACAACAAAAATGTACATCTAAGGGGATAATTTTAAAACTTCCAAGGAATTGGAATCTTTCGAAAGCTTATCACGGGGGATCCAGTCACCTTTTATGCCCTCAGCCACATTAGGTGATACTGTAAGGTTCTGTTGGTTTATTCAGTCTAGACAGGCCAGCCTGATCCTCAACTGAGAAAATGAAAAGGTCCAGTTTTCAAAAGAAACAAGAAACAGAATGCAGCCCTCAGTGAAACACATTAAAGCAGAAAATTCTGGTCAGGCAGGAACAAAACAAAATATGCTCAGTAGGTCAGGCAATATGTTTAGAAAGAGAAACCCAACCATTTCCACTTGCTGACCTTTCATCAAGTTCTTTCATCTGATGCTCTTGATCTTCTAACACTCAGCCTGATAAGGACAAACATAACAACCCACTCCAGTCCTTTAACAAAGACAAACTTAGTTTTGGCTCAATGGTAGAACATTTTATTTACAGAAATGGCTTCAGCTCCACACTGAGTGCATGTGACCAGCTCACAAATGTCTTTTCCAGTTCCAGGTGAACCTCCTGCATTGCCCACTTGGAAATTAATTTATTTAATATATACACACATAATAACTCATCTTCCCCTTTTAAAGAAAAAATAAACATAATATTGCATCCTTATAAATGTGTGAGGTACCATAATCCTTTCCAACAAAGACATCTACATTAACTTCAATTGTAGTGAACAAATACAGTCCTGTGTTCACTCAGTAACTTTCAATCAGTCCCTGAAGTGGTTTAACCATCCTTTTTCATCTGTTATTTGTTTCCATAGATGTATTGCCTTTGTTTGCAGTGTTAATGTTAGTTCCTTTCTGAGAACTCTGATCAACACAATCATTTTTTACATCTGCTGGCCCCTTTGGTGTACCAAAAGGGGACATATCACAGCTATGGTGTTTGTGGTCATAAATCCAACAGTTCCTTCTCAGAGGTACCCCTTGGTCCATCTGGATATGATAAGAATGTGGAGCTACTTTCACTTGCATGGACCATGTGCCAGAATTGTGATTGCCAATTTGCACTTTATCCCCAGGCTTCAGGACTGGCAGGCTTTTCACTGTCTTGTTATGATACCGCTTCTATTTTTCTTTCTCTTTCAGTTTAGTCAATTTGACCTTGTATGTTCCATTAGGGTATTAACAGATTTTCGTGAACTGGAGGGTTAGTGCGTACGAGTCGATGCATCAGTATTTGGGCTGGTGAAAGGCCGTGAGGTCCTTCAATACTTGACTGAACTTTCTGCTAGCCCATTAGATTTTGGATGAGATGGGCTTGAAGTTATATGTCAAAACCCGTAATCACTGGCAATGGATTCACATTCATAGCTCGAAAATTATGGACCACTGTCTGATACTACTTACTGCTTTGGTCTGTGGGTAAGGCATATTTCACATGAAGCAGTGATTGCTTGATGTCTTGGGCATTCTTGTCTAGTACATCACTTCCTGAGCTCTATGATTACACTTTGAGTACTTTCATTGTTTCATCTGTCCCTGCTGATTTTCTAATCTTCTCTGTTCTATCAGGAGATGGGAACCATGTCAACATAGGCCTGTATATTTTCATTAATCCTCTAGTAACTCTCTATTCTTGTTGACTGCTCAAGATAGCACATCAGCAGCAAACATATATTTTCCCAGTGTGTAGATCACCTTCATGTCATAATTCGGCAGCCTTATCAACCTGTGCTGTATTCTCATGGGACAGTCATTCAGTGGTTTGGACATAATTGAGACCAGAGGTTTATGGTCTGTCTCTATTTCAAAAACTTATCCATAGACATACTGAAGGAAATTTTCACATGCCTATATGCTGGTGAGAAGCTCTTTCTTCAATTGTGCATAGCTGGCTTCCACACTTGTAGAAGCCTTTGATGCATAAGCCACACGTTGCCATGTATCATCATGCTGCTGCAGTAGTACTGCTCCAAGGCCATATCAGGATGCATCAGCCAAGATCCCTGTATACTTTACCTTAAAACTTCAGCACAGGCTTTTCAGTTAGGACACTTTTCACAATCTGGAAACGCTCACATTGCTCACTGGACCAAATACACTCATTTTGCTGCTCAGAGAGTAACTTAAGTGGTGCTGACACAGTTGACAGTTGAGGAATGAGATAAGCCAGGTAAGTCACCGTGCCCAAGAAACCTCTCACCACTTCCTTGTTTTGGGACCTCTCCACATTTTCAATTGCTGACACCTTTCTTGGGTCAGGCTTCACCCCCTTTCTGATTTGACATCTCCTATGAAAGTCAGTGCCCTAACACCAAACTCACATTTTTCTTTAATTTCAAATTGATATTCTGGGTCAAGTCAAACACTTGTCTCAGTCGTGCATCGTGTTCACCCTTGGTGGACCCCTCAAAAATCATAGACTTCTGGTGTGGACTGAATCCCATACGGTAGATGAAGAAAGCGATATCTTCCCTGTGGTGTGTTCTGAATACATAGTCTCAATCTTGCCTCATCAAGCTTCTTCTGCCAAATCCCAGGTGACAGTCAAGTTTTTTAAACAACTTTGCACCTGCAAACCGGGATATGATCTCCTCCTGTGTTGGCAATTTAAAATGCTCTCTCTTGATGGCTTTATTGAAATCTCTTGGGTCTAGACATATCCACAATGCTCCATTTTTCCTTTGATCAATAATCAGTGAGCTTGCCCAATCTATTGGACCGTCGGTTTTCTGTATGAAACTTATCCATTTCATGCATGCAATTCTTGTTCAAGTTTGTCTCAAAGTGCAAACGGAACTTTCTTGCATGCATGGGCAGCAGAAAACTGTCACATCCATATGAATTTTGTATACACTGGGTAAGCATCTGAGCCCCTCAAAGACATCTGTGTATTCTTCCATTCGTGTTGTGTGGTCATATTTGGTCTGTGAAACCACTATGAAAACTTTTCTACAATCAGTAGCTGTGCTTTTAGGTGCTGTCCCTTGTGCTTGAAGGTGACTATATAACCCTCTTTTGCAGTATAGCCTGTCACTTTTAACTTCAGTGGGTAAATATTGCTCTTTACTTTGAGAGTTTTATAATCTTCCATGGATAATAGATTTACCTGAACTCTGGCGTCAAGCTTGAATGAATTACTGTCTTATTCATAATCACTGGAACAATCCATTCTGTCTTACCAGCACCAATAGTCTGTATGAATCTACAAAGACTTCCTCCATTTCCTCAGCAACCATGTGCTCATTTCTCTTGGCAGCCCTAGCTTTGCAGAACGTTGCAAAATGATTTTTGTTCCCACAGTTATTGCAGGGCTTTCCATAAGCAGGACTCATCCTTGTAATATGCCTACTTCTGCATTTGCTGCATTTGCTGTTGAGCCTTCCTTTTTGTTTTGCCATTGCTTTGGGAAACGCCTTGTCCTCTGCCCCTCTGTTTTCACAGCATGCACTGTTGTGTCTGCCCTGAGCGCTACACAGCCTTTTCCTGCGTCAGATCTTTGTCACGGAGCAGTCTGTCTCTGAACACATTATCTGGAATGTCACAAACTATTTTGTCTGTGACTACTGAGTCTCGAATTTCCAGGCTCATCGGACTTACTTAGTGTGAGAAGCTCGGCTAAATATAGGTGAAAGCTAACATCTTGTTTCTGGTCATAGGGAGAAAAAAATCATATCTCTTAAAGGTTGATTTATACTTCTGCATAGGCTCTTCACCGTAGCCTATACAAGTGGCCTAAGCCGTTGTGAGCATTTATACTTGTGCGTTGGTGTGTCAGCGTCTCTCTGCAGTTCACTGCCAAACACTAGTTGGCTGTGGGGTTTCTATGCCACTGTGTAGATTTTCTTCATGTTGAGTTTCTTTGTGTACTTCAAACAAAGGCGACTGAAACTGAGCGCATCATGTTGGAGCTGGAGCTAATAAATGTTGAACAAGGGTTACTTTTATTGAAATTACTGCAATGCAGAAAAGAGAGAAGATGTCGGAGGAGATGGTGTGTACGACCCTTGAATGGATTGAGGCAGAAGGAGGGTGAATTTTCTGTGCTCGTCCGGCCACTGAGAGACATGGACGAGGAAATGCATTTCAAATATTTTTGGATGTTAGCAGGTAGATTTGATGATTTGCTTCATCGTTCAGAAGCAAACAGGAAATGCGTAGGAGGAAATGCGATGTTACCAAGCAGACCAATCACAGTTGTTGTGGTCTGCGTTGCTGCGACGCATAGTTATATTTTTGGGGAGGTGAGTGTCAAGCTATGGCATAGGGTACAGCATATGGTACGTGGCTACGGCATAGATTCAACACAGAAGTATAAATTGGCCTTAAGCATGATGTTTTTACTTGGGACAAAATATTCCTCAAATTTTGTCATCAGAGTGTCCACTGTAAAAGCTGTCTCATCAATTTGAAGACTGTTGAAGATGTCCAAAGCATCTTCTCCAATTATGTGCGGAAAAATAGATACTTACAGTTTTTTATCAGCCCCTCCCGCTCTCCTAGCCGCTAAATATATATTGAATCTCTGTTTGAAGCATTTCCAGTTATCTGTTAGATTGCCAGTAAACTGCATAGGTGTGGGAGAACTTAGGTTACCCATGTTTCGGCTTTTCACGTGAATTTCTTGTTGAACTCAGTGAACTTCAGGACTCAACATGTTCTGTTGTCTCACAGGCCTAGCCTGTGTCTCTCCGTCACTCTCCATCAGAACTAACATGTCTTTCTAGCAGCACGCGGTATTCATTTACTCTGTGTTTAGACCTCACATCAACTTCTGACACTATGTTGCATTTGTTCTTAATAAAGACAAACAGCATGGTTAAATCTAAAAGCTTTTTATTTACAGAAACGGCTTCAGCTCAACACTAAGTGCATGCAACGAGCTCACCAACTTCATTTTCGGTTCCAGGTGAACCGCCCGCATTGCCCACTGGGAACTGAATTTCTTTATTATGTACAAGGATAATAATAACACCAGAGTGTCACCTTGGACCTGCCTGCATTTGACCAGACCCCCTCTCTTCTCACTACTATCATCAGGCAGGAGGTGCAGGGGTCTTGGGTCCCATGCTACTAGTTTGGGAGCAGATGTTGTCCTGAAGCCATCAGGCTTCCGGACCATTTTCACTCGCCCCAGTGCTTGAACAGTCCCACAGCCTATGGACTCTATTTCGAGGACTTTGCAGCTCATTTTCCTGGTATTACTTGTTTACTTGTTTCGAATTATTTTCACAATTTGTCCTCTTTTGCAGGTTCGATGTTTGTTGGTCTTTGTTATAGGTGGTTTTGTGTGGTGATTACAAGATCTTGAATCTCAAGTTGTACTGTACTGTGCAAAAGTCTTAAGCATCTGACTGTACTCATATACAACCACACATTCCTCCAGACCTCAGTGCACCCACAAAACATACAGAACTGTGCAAAGTCTTACGAACACACTAGATATATAGTCCCGCTGACTAAGTCATTTGCACATACTGTAGTAATTTTAGGTGTTGCACTGTACTGCTGCAACAAAAAAGAGGAAACAAATTTCATGACATATGTGAGTGATGATAAACCTGATTCTGATATGGGTCTCTGTTGTGGAATGAGCCTGGGAGAGGGGAATCATGGTTGGGAAAAGGGGTAGGGGGAGTGGAGTGTGCACAAAGCACCAGACAGACATTCTGTAATGATCAGTAAACCAACTGTTTGGAATCAAATGACCTTGCCTGGTGCCTCAGGGCTGGGTGTGTCTGAATCTGTATTGCACCCTGCCCTGGCACTTCCTCTCTGCTACCTGTCCCACACCCCTCCCATGGTGCTCCACCTTCCCCAGTCCCAACATCCTTCGATCCTGCCAAATTTACAAACTTGCTGTCTTCTCCTGCTTAACAAATAGAGTACTGTGCTGAAGTCTTAAGCTCCCTTGCTATATGAATGTGCCTAAATTTTTGCACAGTATTGTATATGGTATACATCCTTTGATAATAAATTTGCATTAAACTTTGAATCTTATTGCACAGAAAAGGCACCACAGTAGTGTAGTGATCAGTATGACACTATTACAGTTCAGTTCATTCCGGAGTTAGTAGCTCAATTCTGTAAGGAGACTCAGCATGTTTCAGTGAATACTTGTGCTTCTCTGCGTGTTCCGGCTATCTTCCACAGATTGGTCATTGTAAATTGTCCCGTGATTACATTAGGGTTTTGCTGAGGGAACATGGCTCAAAGGGAAGTGCCTACTCAGCTCAGTATCAAAAAATAAATAGAGACCCTTTCTGCTGAGCAAAATTGGCACCGGCCATCTGAAGGCCATATGCACTAAGCTCAATTCTATTCTCGCCACATTCCTATGAACTCATGGATAGGAAAGCTTTAAAGTGATCTGGGCCATATTCAGGCAGACAGTTAGGTCAACATGGTTGAGTTGGGCTGAAGGACCTGCTTCCATACTGTATGCAAGTCTCCCTCTAGAGTTTACCACTTGTCCAAACCCACTGACGCATATTTATGGAAACCAATGGACCTGAAGGAAGTTCCACGTGGTCTGCAAGAGTGGTGTAGGTGGGATGAAGAAGATGGTGCCAGTGAACAATGCAACCAACAGCAACATCCTTCAGATACTTCACAAAACTACTTCTTTTATTTCTGTCAAATATGATTCTACTACTAAGCTGTGCGTGATTGGAACCTAAGATTTACCTTTCAGGCCCAATTAAACAATCTGGTGCTTTGCTGTGTTTGTGGGAATTCAGTAATGTCTGGAGCAGACTGTGTGGCCTGAAGGTCCAGAAAACTGGAGATGGGCGTGAGCCCGTGGATGACTCTATTTCTCGTTGATCTTACCAAGCAAAGCATCAAGATTGAAATCAGGGAGGATCAGAGCAGAAAGAGATCAGGTGTTCAGCGCCACCTGCCTGTGTTTAATCACGATCCCTCTCCCTCTCACTTGCTGCTGCTGGAGGAAGGTGCCCATGTTTGACCAACCTCTCCCTCACTGCTGCCTGGGTCTTGGGGCTTGTGCATTGGACTTGTTTTTAGAGGACTCTGCAGTTCATGTTATATGTGTTTCGGGTTTCTGGTGACTCCATTTTTATTGCTATTTTGTGTGATTTTGATCGGGCTGACTGGCTCTTCGGCCTGCAGTCAACAAACGACACACAGCTAAATTGAACTGAACTGAAAATTCCTAGACTGTTTCAATGACTCTGGGGTTTGAATTTTATATTTTATGTTTTTCATTTTTTTTGGCACTTGTGTGATTTGTTCATTGTTTTTGCACATTGAGTGTTTGATGTTTTCTTTGAACAGTTCCATAGTTTTCTTTGTTCTGTTGCTCTTTTTGGGGTGGACAAATCTCAGGGTTGTATACTGAATACATAATTTGATGATAAATGTATTTTGAACTTTGAACTTTGGAAATGGGTAAACAGCACATGGCAATCAAGTTTACACCAGTTGTTGGAGCTATGAGGCTGTAGCCGTACTATCTGCAGGACTGCTTTTTATTAAATATCCTTCAAACAACAGCCAAGTCCTTCAACAAGAAGATAAATGTTGTGTAAAAAGAAATCATCTTATGCATCCCACTGCTGCCTGTGAGGAGTTGGTATGTTTTCCCCATGACGACATGGTTTTCCTGAAGGTGATCCAATTTACTCCCACAATTCAAAGACATACCAGTTGGTAGGTTTAATTGGCCATTGTAAATTGTCCATGCTAGTGATAAGTCGGAGGATAACTTGCCGGTGTGGCTTGAAGGGCCGGAATGGTCTATTCTGCTCTATATCTCTAAATAAATAAAGATCAGTAAGTTAATTAATTTTTGATTATGCTGCATTGTTTAAGTTCGGGACGACCATTCTGCAAGATTGAAAAATCTGCCAGTCTTAATCTAACACTGGGCATTCACACATAAGTAAGATTCTGAACAATCACAGTGGTCTCCCGAAGGTAGGGGTTTTAAAGAGAGAGGGGAGAAAATTAAAATGGAGCAGGGACAACTTTTCATATAGAGGGTCTACATGGAAAGTACAAAATACACACAGTAAAATACACACAGTGGTCCTTCAGCCCACCATGTCATGTTCACCTTTTAGCCTACTTGAGGTTCAATCCAATCCTTTCTCTGACATAACATCCCATTTTTCTATCATCTATGTGTCGATGTCAAAAGAGCTGCCAGAGGTTGGTATGATGATGAGATTTAAAATATATTTGGACAAGTCCATAGAACTGAAAGGTTTAGAGCAGGGGTTCCCAACCTGGGACCCACTGACCCTCGGTTAATGGTATTGGTCTGAATGTTGTGAAACCCTGGGAAGTGTTCAAAGGTCTCCTGCCACCCCTTTCTGAGAGGCAACACCTTCACACAGAGGATAGTGTGAAGATGGAATGAGATGCCAGAGCAAGTAGTAGATACAAGTGCAATAATAATATTTAGAAGGCAGTTGGACAGGGAGTTGGATAGGAAAGGTTTAGAGCAGAAGCACTTCCAATATGGATCCATGCCAATCAAGACTAACACTAAGATTATCTCAGAAAGCATCAGTCTGATGCCAGGTGTGAAAACCCTCCCACTTCTTACAAGCTGCATTTATGTTAATCACTGCTCATACATTGGCGTTATTGATTTCAGCTTTTCTGTCTGTTTTACTCTTCAGTTTTATTGTATTCTGTGACTTTTATTTTCAAAGGTTTAGATCTTGCATTAGGATGGCAGAGTGGAGATCCACCTCTCCCAACTGATGTGTGAGGTGCTTCTTTCCTCCGCTAGCCTGCAGCTCAACCTTGGGCAAGGCTTGGCCCCAGAATCCACGGGAGCAGGAGGTGGATATTCACACGAACAGCTGGTGCATATCACAAGTCCTGGTTACGCGACCACCGATATCAGGCACACAATCTCTGAAGAGTATTGATAGAGGTGGGGGTCATTTGTAAAAACGATACCCAGAAGAAGGGAATGGAAAACCACTTCTGTAGAAAAATTTGCCCAGAACAATCATGTCATTTGCCCATATGACACAACACTTAATGAATTAATGAGATCTTGCTTTGTGAAATAATCTGTTTTCATTTATAATCTGTTTTCCAGGTCTTCACTCGTAATCAAGTCAGTACCCCTTAAGAAGTTGCGGCTTCTTTACTAGAGCTGTTGTTCCTTTTCATGCCTTCTGCCGCATCAGGTAGCAATTTTGCCCTTTCCTTGGCATTTGACTGACTATTTTTTATGAGACAAAGTTGCTAGCTCAACGCTCAACCCAGCACAGATGGAAAGGGTGCAAGGTGCTGGCTAGATTTGAACTTGGAACCATTCGCCTTGAAGTCTGTTACTAATATATCCACACCACAGGCTGGACTTTTTTTTCTCTCCAGGATGGGTGGAGTCCAAAACTAAAGGGAGAGGAAATGTTTAAAAGGGACTTCTTCACACATTAGCTGGTGAGTAAATAGAATGAGGTGATATTCATGGAATCACATTCCAGCATATCTACAAGGAAAGTAGATCTATATCTATAGGAAAGTGGGATTCATCATTAAGGACCCCCACCAACCAGGCCATTGCTGCTGCCATTGGGAAGGAGGTACAGATGTATTAAGTCCCACACCACCAGTTTCAGGACCAGTTATTACCCTTCAACCAACAGAGTTCTGAAGCAGCATGAGCAACTTTACTCACTTCAATACTGATCTGTTTCCACAGTTACGTCTGAGCATCTATAGATGAGAGTAAACAGTCAATGCTTCAAACTGAGAATCTTCATCAGGTCTCTGCCTAAAATATCAACTGTTCATTCCTCTCCCTAGCTGCTGCCTGATTTGCTGAGTTCTTCCAACATTATGTGAGTGTTGCTCAATATTTTGTGTTTTAAGACCAGCAAAGTTCTTTCTCGTGGAAAGGTTTCAGCACCACGTCTTTCATTGCACATGTCACAAATGAGGTAGCTGGGGAACTTGAATTTGGTAATCAAACAAATTGTGAAAGCTTATAGAGAATGGGCTTAGAAATTTTTTTTTGCATACATCACATTAACATGCAGGGAAGAAGGGATGTGGATCATGTATAAACAGGAAGGGTTAGTTTAATTTTGCATCATGTTCATCACAGACATTGCAGGTTGTAGGGCCTGTTCCTATGCTCTACTGTTTTATGTTCTATGTTCTTAAAAAAACAAGTTTAATAATTGTGACTGCAAATCTATTTTTTTTTTAACTGAACTTTTTTGGTTAAACCTTTCGGCATTTAAGGAAGCATCACTGTCTATCCTTGGCCATCTTCTTAATTGTGCCCTAGATGTGGTTCAGGGCCCATGCAAGTCCTGGGTAGAGATCAGGAATAGTGGCACACTTAGATGTAGAAGGATTCTTCAGTACTGTTTCCATAACAGTTTTGTTTGACCAGTCAGCGATTCCAGCCCTGTGTTGAACCTCCAAACCTGGAGGGCCGGTAGACCGCTCATAGAGAGGTGGACCGCTCTACCCTTTGCCTGCTTGCTAGTGCTGATCTAATGAAGAACTGAAGCACAAAGCGCTGACGGCAGCCAGCATAACACTCTGGGTCATTGAGACACACAAGACTCCAAGCCACAGGAACGGTGTGATCCTCTTGGAGGTGTAAATCTACTAGCTTGTCATAAAAAAGCATCTGCTTGACAAAGTGTTCACATGAAATTAAGTCACCCATCTTTGCTCTATTCAAGCAAAATTAGACCCACAATGCAGTTAACTTTTAACAGCTTTCTGTAATGACTTAGCAAGAAAGTCAGCCAGTTCACTGGGTAAGGATTGGAATTTACTGCTGATCTTATAAGACCATACGATATAGGAGCAGAATTAGGCCATTTGGCCTATCAAGTCTGCTTCTCCATTTCACCATGGCTGGTCTATTTTCCTTCTCAGCCCCAATTTCCTGCCTTCTCCCTATATGCCTTTATGCCCTGACTAAACAAGGATCTATCAACCTCTGCTTTACGTATACCCAATGACTTGGCCTCCACAGCTACTTGTAGCAATGAAGTCCTGGTCAGCTTCATTCTTAAATAACATCCCTCTATTTTGAGCCTATATCTTCTGGTCTTAGACTCCCCCACAATAAGAAACAATCCTCTCCACATCCACTCCGAGGCCTTTCAACATTTGATAGGTTTCAATGAGGTCACCTCTCACTGCTGAATTCCAGCGAGTAGAAGCCCAGAACCTCTACTGCTAAGCCTTTCGATCCTGGAATCACTTTCTTGAACCTCCTTTGAACTCTGTTCAACATCAGCACTTCTTTTCTCAGATAAGAATTATACAGGCAGTCCCCAGATCACGTACGAGTTATGTTCCTGAGTCCGCCTTTAAGTCAGATTTGGACGTAAGTCGGAACAGGTACATCTGGTATTATTTGGCATCAGTTAGTCAAACGTTTGTCTTAGTTTATAGTATATAGTTTACCTTTCTATGCATATAAAACACTTAAGAAACACATGTATTTCAATAATTAAGCCACTGCATTGCTTAGTAATAATTGTAGCTTTCATCGGGGCAGGGCCTTTCACATGCTCCATTGTTCTCACTTTATCCGTTATCCTTTAAAATTGTTCCGATTGTTGACCAACTGTAGCCTATCGCTTTTCCAATGACCGATGGCATTTCACCTCTTTCCAAACGCTTTATTATTTCCACTTTATTTTCAATCACGATTGCTTCCCATCAATGGAACAGAAACACTGTGGGCGGTGGGTCCCGAGCTGCACCGGCTGCTGAGGTCCGCTGGGTCCCAAGGACCACTGCACTGAGACAGGTTAAATAGGACAAGTGGGGGCTGTGCTGGGTTTGGGTATGTGATCCTCCACAATATTCCATGTAGGAATTTAAACTGGAGGTGGCAGTGTTTTTTTTTTAACGAGGTCGAGTTTTGAGCTTGCCATCAACCCAGCACGGAGGGTACGGGAGTCACTGGATCGACATCAACCCAGCACAGGAGCGATCTGTCACTGGATTGATCTCGAACCCAGCACTGATCTCACTGCGCTACCGGCCGACCAGAACAGAGGGGGGGGCGGGGTCAGTGTGGTGAACTTCATATACCTGTCTGGACATGCCCCCCTGCTGACTGCTCCTGTGGCTCCTCCCACAGACCCCTGTATAAAGGCGATCAAGGCCTGAGCCCGGCCTCTCAGTCTCCAGGGTGTAGTATGGTGGTCACTCACTGCATGTTCCTTCTTCCAGTTAATAAAAGCCGATATCTCGCCTTTACATCTCAGAGTGAGTTATTGATGATGCATCAATTTTATTGACTGGAAGAAGGAACAAGCAGTGAGAAACCACCATACTACATCCTGGAGACTGAGAGGCCGGGCTCAGGCCTCAATCGCCTTTATACAGGGGTCTGTGGGAGGAGCCACAGGAGCAGTCAGCAGGGGGCATGTCCAGACAGGTATATGTAGTTCACCTCACCGGCTCCTGTGCAATCACCACCACCGGCATCTGTGCAATCACAGCCGGTGCTACGTAGATCGCAGCGACAGATTTGACCACCTGATAGGCTTAACCTGTAAGAAACTTCACCACATGGGGACTCTTTTTAAAACAAAGTGAATGTGGTGAACTACATATACCTGTCTGGACATGCCCCCTGCTGACTGCTCCTGTGGCTCCTCCCACAGACCCCGGTATAAAGGCGATTGAGGCCTGAGCCCGGCCTCTCAGTCTCCAGGATGTAGTATGGTGGTCAACCACTCCTTGCTCCTTCTTCCAGTCAATAAAAGCCGATAACTCACCTTTACGTCTCAGAGTGAGTTATTGATGGTGCATCAGTCAGGGTGAATCGTACGAAGAAAAATTCAAGCCAGATACACTCAACACAGTGTCAATGGCAACGACTTAAAATGGCAGATGGTGTCGCAATCCGACTTAAAATGGTGGATGGCGTCACGTTCTTACTTAAAATGGCGGAAGGTGTTCTCCTTGCTCGGTTCGTAAGTACGAGTTGTCCGTAAGTCGGATGTTTGTAACTCGGGTACTACCTGTACATACATGCAGTGGCCACTTTATTGCGTACATTCGTACAAATCGTTAATGCAAATACCTAATCAGCCAATCATGACACAGCAACTCAATGCATAAAAATATGCAGACAATGTCACAAGTTTTAGTTGTTATGCAGCCCTAACATCACAATAGGGAAGAAATGTGATTAAATGACTTTGATTGATCGTTGCTACCTAGATGGCGCGTGGCCAAGTGGTTAAGGCGTTAGTATTCTGAAGGTCACTAGTTCGAGCCTTGGCTCAGGCTGTGTGTGTGTCCTTGATTAAGGCATTTAACCACACATCGCTCTGCGACGACACCAATGACAAGCTGTATGGGTTCTAATGCCCTTACCTTGGACAACATCGGTGGCGTGGAGAAGGGAGACTGGGCTTGGGCAACTGCTGGTCTTCCATTAAAAAAGACCCCTGCCCAGGCCTGGAAACTTTCCAAGGCACAAATCCATGGTCTATCAAGACTAATGAAGGCCTAAAATTCCAGTATCTCAATTCCAGCTGCTCTCCTGGTTTTCACACACAACAATATCTAGGGTTTACAGAGAGTGATGTGTAAAACAAAAAGTCCAGAGAGAAAGTGAGAAGCGGTACTGTAGGTGAAAACTCTGAGGAGAAAGGCCAGACTGGATCAAGGCTGACAGGAAGGTGACAGTAAATCAATTAACCATGCGTTACAACAGTGGAGTTCAGAAGAACAGTTCTGAACACATAACACACCACATCGAACCTTGAAGTGGATGGGGTACTGCGGCAGATACACTCAGTGGCTATTTTATTAGGTATCTTCTGTGTACACTGACCGTAGTACTTAATGATTGGGACTGAAAGAGTCCTTTATATCTGTTGTACTTCTATTACATCTATTTATGAGCCTCTGTTGGCCAGAAAGAACTACATTCAGTGAACATGAATGGAGGTGGCTGTTTTGTCTTAGCAGTTGCTATTTTGTGAAGTGTTTGAATGTGTAAGATAGGTTCATCAGAGAAATTGAACAAGGACATGAGGAGTTTCTGCTAACGATCTGCTAAATCTGAGGTCCTTCTCAGATGAAAAGCTGTTTATTGTGTAAAATGGCAGGTTTGCAGAAGTAATCTTATCATCTGGAGCCAGTGTCTGGGTGACCAGGTTTCACTGGTTTGGACAAGTCAGAGTTGTCTAAAACAGAAGTCACCTAAGACACGAAGTTGAAGGCAAAGGCACTGATACAACACTGCTTGTAGCCCTGGACTACATCCAATGGGAAGCTGACACAGGTCAGTCAGATGACCTCAAACCAATGAAATTGAAAATTCATCGATTAACCTGATGAAGAAAAATATAAAAATAGAGGACTTGGGGAGCTCAGGCAGCAACATCTCTCTGGAAACCAACCATCATGGATGTGGAAGACTCCATAGCAGACATGTGGAGATCAAATCGGGACCATGTGGAGTACTTGGCCAATGGAGATACTTATTTCCTGGGTGTTATCTTTCCTCCTCTTTGACTGTTCATGGAGGGTCAGGGAAACTTAGAAAGTGTGTACACTCAGTTATTCAGCTGTGTCAATTTACATACTTGTGAATTGAGCCAATAAAGGTACTTGTCAGTAAATTAAGATCCTCTCTGTTCCTAACTGATTGTTACTACAAAGGGATAATCCTTGAAACACCTCATAGTATCAATTGCTTTTGCTCTGACCTGCTTCTTAAAATGGAACATTTAACTTCAGCGTGTTCACACAGCAGGTGATATTGGTTTAACTTCCACTTTTATAACCCATCCACTTTTCCTTGCATTAATTTTAATGGCCAATCCTAAACGCTTCCAACAACATTGAAATTTCCGCCATTATATCCAAGGGAGAATTGAAGTGTAACTTGGGACTTGTTAAGACAGCATTGAAATAAGAAGTATCTGGTCCATTGAATGCATGCACAGTGAGGTAATTCTAATAAATGAATACATTTTAAACATTAAGTTACCCTTTAATGTGTATAAGCTGGTGTTCCGTAACTTGGCATCAAAAGCAGGCCCAGTGAATCCCCTTTCCGGGGTATTTAATGATGATCTTTTCCAATAAATCAAATTTTTACTCCCACTTGTAAGGATATAATGCTGAAGTTTTATAAGGCATGGTCAGACTGCACTTGGAGTATTGAGAATAGTTTTGGACTATTTATTTAAGAAAAGATGTGCTGGCATTGGAGAGAGTTCAGAGAAGGTTCACAAAAATGAAAGGGTTATGGGGAGCATTTGATAGCTCTGGGACTGTACTCACTGGAGTTCAGAAGAATGATGGGGGAATCTCACTGAGATCTGTTGAACATTAAAACACCTAGATAGAATGCATATAGAGATAATGTTTACTATGGGGGGGGAGCATTTAGGAACAGAGGGCATAGCCACAAAATAGAAAGATGTTCCTTCCAAACAGAGATGAGGGGGAATTTCTTTAGTCAGAGTGTGGTGAATCTGTGGAATTCAGTGCGATAAATGGCTGTGAAGGACTAGTCATTGGGTTTCTTCAGAAACATAGAAAACCTACAGCACAATACAGGCCCTTTGGCCCACAAAGCTATGCCAAACTACCATAGCCCTCTATTTTACTAAGCCCCATGTATCCATCCAGGAGTCTCCTAAAAGACCCTATCATTTCTGCCTCCACCACCACCATTGGCAGCCCATTCCACGCACTCACCACTCTCTGAATAAAAAACTTACCCCTGACATCTCCTCTGTACCGACTTCCAAGCACCTTAAAACTATGCCCTCTTGTGCTAGCCAGAGAGTGGAAAGGTTTTTGATTAGTAAGAGCATCAAAAGTTACAGGGAGAAGGCAGGAGAATGGGAAAGAGAGGGATAATGAATCAGCCATAATGGAATGTTGGAGCAACCTCGCTAGGCTGAATGGACTAATTCTGCTGCTATGTCTTATGGTCTTATGTTCTCAATTTTGAAATCTGCATCTACAAGGAGCAATGATTCTGCATTAAGCTTGTGCAGTCTTCTCCAATATAAATCACGTAATTAAAATATTACAACCTAACAAAGTGGCAAAAACAGAAACACAAGAGACTTCAGATGCTGGTATCTGATGCAACAAACAAAATGCTGGTTGAACTCAGCAGATCTCGCAGCATCTGTGGAAGGAATGGACAGTGGATATTTTGGGTCAAGACTGGTCATCTAGGTTGAGTTTGTTATGGTGAGATGCTGGCAATGACTGAGCCCACGCGTGAAGGAATGACAGACTCCCAAGTAGAGAGGGGAACAAGAGGTGAAACATAGGACTGCCAACAGAAAATTGGTCCCACAACCGAGCAACACCATGAGACAAATCATGTTCAACACAAACAAACTGTAATAAAGGCTAATTGGGAGTCCATTATAAATAATCATGAATCATTGAAAACCCATGCCAATCAAAATAAACTTGACAAAATTAAACAGAAAACACAAGGATTTGAGACAACAATTAATGAAAAAAACAGGTGCTTTAGAAATCCAGAAGTCCAACGCTCTATGGGTTACTGCAGAGGCCTGCAGAGCTCATGGCATAGTTCCTCCAGCATTTTATTTTGAGTGGCATTAAACAGACTGTGTATGAGATAGCATAACTGATTGAGTTCCTCCAGCATTTCGTTCGTTTGCTCTGGGTTCTAGTATCTGTAGTCCCCTGTACCTCTGTGGAAAAGAATTGGTACTGAAACCAGAATGGTGTACTGAAGAGCATCCTGAAGTTCCACTGCATAGAATTGGAATTGGATTCAGAATCAGAATCTGGTTTATCAACAGTGGCATACGTCAAGAAATTTGTGGGGGTTTTTGCAACAGCAGTACAGTGCAATATTTGCCACTTATAACATTTAAAGAATACAAACTAATCAAGAAAATAGCCAGGATTTCCTTTGATTATTACTTAGGACTCCTTGCTGCTTAATTGGCAAAGGACCCACAGCGGTTCATGAGGATGATTCCAGAAAAAAAAGGAGTTAATATATGAGGAGTGTTTGGCAGCTTTGGGCCTGTGTTCACTGGAATTTAGAAGAATGTGTGGGGATCTCATTGGAACCTATCAAATGGTGAAAGGACTAGATAGGGTGGATGTGGAGAGGGTATTTCCAATGGCAGGGTTATCCAGAACTAAAGGGCACAGACTTAAAATTGAGGGGCAACCTTTCAGAACTGAGGTAAGGAGGATTATTTTCAATCTGTGGGATCTGAGGAATGCTCTGCCACAGACCTTGGTGAAGGCCAAGTCTGGGGGTATATTTAAAGCGGAAGTTGATCATTTCCTGTTCAGTCAAGGCATCAAAGGATATGGCGAGAAGGCAGGTGTATAAGGATGAGTGGAATCTGAGATCAACCATGATGGAAATGAGGAGCAGACTTGATGGGCTGAATGGTCTAATTCTGCTCCTATATCTTATGATCTTATGGTTTTTTGGACATGGTTGCAGAACAGTTTCTAATCATTGTTAGACACTTGTGCGGGTGTTCAACACTATAGCATGCCTAGAGAGAATAGTTTTTAAATAGTGTCAGCTGTGTACACTTGTGTTCAAAAGGCAGTGGTTTCGTCGCTGATAATTGTTGAGAAATAATCAGTAAGACAATTCAGAAATGTTTTATGCACTGCAGTTTCAAGCATTCAGGCTTGAAATGCCAGAAATGGCCAGGAAAGAAAATGAAACAATTTCACTACTTAAACAACTTCGGGACTACAAAGCAATTGAAAGTATCAGCAATCATCTTGAATGTTACAATTAAATTAATAATTGGCTGAGGCAATCATTGATAGCATTGTATAAATCAGAGGCTCCCAACTTTTTTTAAACCACCGTCAACTGAGAGTCCATCGATCCCAGGTTGGGAACCCTGAACTGATTTTGTTCTTTTACAATTAATCAAAAGATCAATGGAGGATGAATTCCTCCATTGATAACTACTAGGAACTAATACACCATTTTATTGTACTGCACCGGGATTGATAATGTTTTCATTTGCTTGTATTTCATTTAAATACATAATTTGTTACTCAGTTAATGGTAGTTTGTCTTTTTCCTACCTTTTTAACTATTCCTTTGAAACCTCGACTAATTAAGGTAGCCACTTAATTAGGCCAGATGTGTCCCAGTGAACTGGAATCCAATGTATATGTATGTATGTGTAAATATACTTATATAGTGTATATTTCTTATTATAATTTAATTATATAGAGTACTGTGCAAAACTCTTAGGCACATATATATAGCTAGGGTGCCTAAGACTTTTGCACAGTACTGTTGTAACTTTTTTTACACTGTACTGCTGTCACAAAAAAAATCATGACATATGTGAGTGATGATAAACCTGATTCTGATATGGGTCTCTGCTGTGGACTGAGAGTGGGAAAGGGGCAGGGAGTGGGGAATCATGGTAGGGAAAGGGGAACAGAGAGGGAAATGAGTGGGAAGCACCAAAGAGGTACCCTGTAATGGTCAATAAACCAATTGTTTGGATTCAAATTATCTTGCCTACTCTCTCAGGGCTAGCTGTGTTGGCACCTGTGGCACCTCCACCCCTTTTCTGGCACTCCTTTTCTGCCACCTGTCTCACACCCCTGCTCCACCCTCACGGTTCCCAACATCCTTTGTTCCCACTAGATTTACAAACTCACTCTCCGTTCCATGATGACAAATACATACAGTACTATATAAAATTTTAGGTAACCTAGCTACATAGATGTGCACACTACTGTATATGTTACATATAATCTCTTACATGGATTATATAATATTGTTATTATTATTATTAGCACAGGTCAGTTGTGTCTACGGCCCAACTTCAACAGTTCCAAAACTGGATTAGGATGCTGGAATGACAATTAACCACAGAAACTTTTCAATGGTTTTTAAATTATTCTTTTGGGACTTCCAATAGTTTTAAGTGACTTTAAACAACTGTCAAAAGCCCATCAGAGTGTTCTGGATGCAGGACTCTGGAATGCATTATTCAAGGTATAGTTTCCACTGGGAACTCAGTACTTCTCTTGCAATGTCCTTTGGTTGTACAATGTCAGCTCAGACTGCCTTATTACTCTCTAAGAAGCTGATGAGGAACATAACGAATGACAAATCTGGACAGCACTCAGCATCCAAGATGAATGAACCCTGTGGCATTTCTGATTCAGTCTCAAAAATCTCCCCAAGCAGGCAACTGATAATATAACCCATTGTTATTGGCCACAACCATGATCAAAGTCTGTTTGATGAGGGGAAGTTGTTAGTGTTGTAATTCATGTGGATCTCTTCTGTGTGTTATTACTTGGCAGCATCACATGGCCCCGTGTAATCAATAAGTAGGAATCTCTGTATTGTAGGATCAATACACAGTATTCCTTCGGTTAATGCTGATTGCACAGTTTCCACTCGGAAACCAGAAGATTAATCTAATTGATTTTTGTCTCTTTTGTTGACATTTAGAGATTATGGTGGTGTAACTAAAACCCAGAGTTATTCCGCTCCTTGACTGAAGTGAAGTTGTAAAGGAAACCAAGGGTTCATTTGATTATGTAAGCTTAGTGACATGGCGTCATGACCACAACCTTTTCTTCAAAGTCAGCAAAAGGGGTCAGTGTACATGCTCCTGTAAACATCAATGGTGCTGAGGTTGAGAGGGTTGAGAGCTTCCAGTTCCTAAGACAGAACATCATACACGTCTTAGTGTATCCACCTTGATGTCACAGCCAATGAAGCTCACCAATACCTCTACTTCCTCGAGAGGTTAAATAAAGTTTTTTCAAGAGGGAAAGTAAGTCAGCCGTGATCAAATGGTGGAATGGACTTGATTGGCCAAATGGCCCAATTCTGTTCCTGGGTCTTATGGTCATGCAGAAGGCTTTAGAAGGATCTGGACCAAAGTTAGGTAAATGAGACTAGCTCAGGGAGACATCTTCGTCAGCATGGTATTCAGCCTGTTATATCTATACCAGCTCTCAGAAGCTATCACACCCACACTTACTTCCCCTATAAACTATACATTCCCACATGCCCATCAACCTGAGACAGCACAGTGGTGGAGTAAGTACAGCCCATGCCTTTAAGCATCAGAGAACCCTGTTCAATCCTGACCTTGGGTGTTATCTGCAAAGAGTTTGCACATTCTCCTTCAACCCTGTAAGTTTCCTCTCCAAGCTCCCGCATGCCAAAAAAATGTGCATGTTGATAACTGATGATTGTAAACTGTCCCTGTTGTGTAGCTGAATGGAAGAACCTGGGAGAGATTTACTTAGAATTTGGGAAGAATAAAAACAAAAGGAATTAATGTAGATTAGTGTAAATGGACAATTGGTGGTTGAATCAATTATGAAGAAAGCCCTGCAGTGCCCATACTTTCCTATGAGATTGCAAAGACTTGGCATGACATCTAAAACTTTGGAAAAACTTCTATAGATGTGTGGTGCAAAGTACATTGACTGGCTGAATCACAGCCTTGTATGAAAACACCAATGCCTTTGAACGGAAAATCCTACAAATGAGATGGATACATCCTGGTCCATGATGGGTAAAGCCCTTCTCACCACTGAACACCTCTACAGGAAACATTGTCGGAGGAAAGCAGCAACCTCCATTAGAGACCACTACCACCCAGGACATGCTGTCTTCTCTCTGCTGCCAACAGGAAGAAGATACAGGAGCCTCAGAACTCTCTCTAACAGGTTCAGGAATAGTTATTACCCCTCAACCATTGGGCTATTATACCAAATGGAATAACTTCACTCAAACTCACTTCATCCTTGAAATGTCACAACTTATGGACTCATTTTCAAGGACTCTTCATCTCATGTTTTTTTTTAATATTTATTGCTAATTTATTATTATCATTTCTTCCATTTCGCATTTGCACAGTTTGTGTCTTTTGCACATCCAAGTTGATACGATCTTTCATTGATGCTATTATGTTTATTTTATATGGATTTATTGAGAATGCCTGCAAAAAATGAATCTCAAGGATTTATATGGTGATATATATATATATATCTTGATAATAAATTTACTTTGAACTTTTTGAACTTTGAATGCTCAGTGTGGACTTGTTCAGCCAAAGGACCTGTTTCCGTATTGTATCTTTCTACAACTCTGTGATTTTTAACTCCCCACCCACATACACTCGAGGTAATTTACAACAGCCAATTAATCTACCAACCAGCACATCTATAGCATCCAGCGATCAAAGCACTCAGTGAAAATCCACTTAGTCACAGAGAGAATGTTCAATCTCCATACTTAAAGCAGCAGCAGCAGTCAGAATCAAATTACCTCCTAATACTCTCAATACAAAAATATGCAAAAATTGTCAGTGCATTAACTAATAATCTTTTTATTAATAATATTTTAGTAATTGATAGATTTTGAAACTTTTTCCATTGAGCAGAGTATGTTTCCCTGATGATTAACTGCTAACCTTTATGACATTGGTTAAGGTATTCTTCAAGATTCAAGATTCCAGATTCAAGATTATTTAATATCATTTCCAGTACACAAGTATAAAGGAGAACAAAATAATTGTTACTGCGGATCTGATGCAGCACAAAAAAATCACAATAAGAAACACAATAATAAAAAAAACACAGGAAATGCATATTTATAACCAGAGTTTATGGGTTAAAGGTGAAAGATGAAGAGTTTAAGGGGAACTTTCTTTATTCAGGGGGTCATGAGAGTGTGAAATATGCTGCCATCACAAGTGCTGCATTTAATGTTTAAGCGAAGTTTGAGGTTATTGATGGGAGGTGTGTGGAGGGATATGGTCCCAGTGCAGGTCAATGGGAGACTCAGTTTAAATGGTTTCAGCTTGGACTAAATGGGCTGAAAGGCCTCTTTCTGTACTGTACTTTTCAATGGCTCTATGTCTCTATATAAATATACAGGATGACTTACATACTGTACAGAGAATGATTGCATTCCATAAAATTATGCTAAGCACTGTAGTGTCTGTAGATAAGGTGACTCTGACAGGAAATGATAAAGTAGTGGTGGTGGGGATGTTGTGAGGTACATTATTGGATGGAGTTGTTGATCAGCTTAGTTCTTGGGGAAAGTAACTTTTATTGATGTTTTAGAGATGTTCCAATAGCCTCGATAAGTTGCAGCTCCTTGACCCTCATTTAAAGACCTCAAAATCTACAGAGGTCCTATGTGTTTGACCAAAGTATAATCCTTGTTATGTTGAGGAGGATGGGGTGGGAATGGGGTGAGGCCAAATGTGTTGGAAATTGAGGAGATGGACAGGTCTGTCTCTGCCTTACTCTACGATATTCTTCACTTCCGCATTGAATCCTGATGCAAACTGGAAAAGTAGCACCTCATATTCCATGTTAGTAAAATCCATACTGATGGCATGAACGATTTCAGTAACCTCTTCCCTCTGTTTTCATTTTTGTATATTGATCCAGATTTCTAACATCTGCTGCTTCTCTTGTAACTTAATGTACTTATTTACCATTTTGCTCTTAGACACAATAATGCCAAATATAAGGAAGTATTCTTCTTTACCTGGCATTTGTCTCTGCTTTAACACTATTGATTAGTTTAGACAAGGAAAATTATTGAAATTTAAACATAAAAAGCACATCAGAATTAGTTACTCCTGTGCACCTGCTCATTAATGCAAATATATAATCAACCAATCACGTGGCAGCAACTCAATGCATGAGAGCAGGCAGACATGGCCAAGAGGTTCATTTGTTGTTCAGAACAAACATCAGAAAGGGGGGAGATGTGTGATCTAAGTGATTTTGACTGTGGAATGACTATTGATGCCTGATGGGGTGGTTTGAATATCTCAGAAATTGATGATCTCCTGGGGTTTTCATGCACAACAGTCTTTGCTGTTTACAGAGAGTGATGCAAAGAACAAACAAAAAAGAAATCCGATGAATGGCAGTTCTGTGGGCGAAGATGCCTTGTCAGTGAGAGAGATAGAGGAGAATGGACAGACTACTTAAAGGTGACAAGAAGGTAACAGTGTCTCAAATAACTATGCAAAGCAACAGTGGTGTGCAGAAGATTATCTCTTCAAAGCTCAACAGGTTAAACCTTCAGGTGGATGGGCTACAGCAGCAGTAGACCACAATCATATACTCAATGCCCACTTTATTAGTTAGGTATAGGAGATACCCAATAAAGTGTCCATTGAGTGTGGAACTCCTCCTGAAGATATTTGAAGCAAAAACCCCACAGAACGTCTGTGTCATGGGCACAAGCCAAAAGCTCAGGAAAAAAAAATTGCAGGATTGAACACATTTGATTTCAAATGTGGTTTGCGTTGCATAGCAACTAAATGCAGTGTAATGCAACAGTGGTCATTATAGTTTCCAGCAAGCAAGTGGCATGAACAATTTAACAGCTGGGAATAGAGTGCAGAGTGCAGTAGGCCCAGTTCCCACTCTTTCTCCCTAAAGATTAGCATTAGGTTCATGTAAAGAGACAACTAATAATCAGGTTGTGTAGGGCTGGGTGTGAAATGAATTCCATCAACTACAAAGTGAAATCAAATCCAGACAAAAAGAAATGGGAGAGTAACTCTCATTTTATCCAATCCAAGGGGGCTTTTATTGAAGAACTCAAGTTCAATTACATTGTTATTGAATGGTACATATGTATACAACTAAATAAAACAACTTGCTTCTGGGACCAATGTGCAAAATGCAGTATAACACATACAGCATATAAAATAATATTGACAGATAATAAAAAAATACTGTAGATGTACATAAAGTGCATATACAGCCTATAATTAAATATGCAACAGCATAATGTTAGTGGCATTCTCATGAATGGTGTGTACTGGGTTCCAGCAGAGTGTTCAGAAGTCTCACAGCCTGGGGGGGAGTGTGGAGAGAGGAGGCTGATACCCAGCATAATGGACCTTTTTCTTATACTGTGCTACCTTCTGTCTGTTGTTGGGAAGTCACAGAGATTGTTGGATGGATAGTGAGGCTTCTGCAAATGCAATGCTTTTGGTATTTTTCCGGAATGTTTGGGACAGAGAAAGAACTCAATAAGTTGATCAACATTCCCCAAAAGGGCCTTGCAATTCCCACACCGGGCGATGTCCAAGCTCAAACTATTTAGCCTTTTATAACTTTGTTTTGTACCTTGAGTTCTGCTTCAGTAAAATGTTGTCATTTCACTGGCAACAAATGCTGCTTTTGTTCTGTGCCACACATTTGGATGGATCCTGCATCATAAGGAAAGGCAATTTGAGCCATCTCTCCCTGGTCCACTCTTTCAGTGATTTATCCAGTTAGTCCCAATTTTCCTCGCTCTTTCTTCAGATGCCAAAACCCTTTATCCCTTCAAATATTTAACCATTATGACAAAAAGAAAATAGCCCATTTGTTGGAAATATGAATGAAAAACAAAATGTTCCATGATTGACATAAGCAACTGAGGGACTCAACCCAAAATGTCAACTGTTTTTTACTTTCCGAAGATTCTACCTGGCTTGCTGAGTTCCTGAAGCATTTTGTGTGTGTTAGCACTTACTCTGTTTCTTTCCTCACAGATTCTGTCTCAGCTGGTAGCCACTTCCTTTTCTCCTTTAATCAATCCGCTTTTGAATTTCACTTGCAAATATGGTCCTCCCCCTCTGCTCCACAGCACTGGAACGCAATCATTTTCATTCCATTTTATGACCTACTATCATGTAGTGAATCAGACTGTCTTTCTGAGGCACCGCTCCTTGAAGATGTCCTGGGTACTTTATAGGCTAGTACCCAAGATGGAGCTCTTTGTAGGCTGGTACTCAAGTGTGTCTCACATCCTCAGCTCCACACAGGCTTCTTTGCAGCCAGTAGGAAGTTTGTTCATTATGTGCCATGTTGTATGATGTCGGTGATCATGGCTCATTGATCATGATGGTTCTTGGCAAATTTTTCTACAGAAGTGGTTTTCCATTGCCTTTTTCTGGGCAGTGTCTTTACAAGACGAGTGACCCGAGCCATTATCAATACTCTTAAGAGATTGTCTGCTTGGTGCCAGTGATCACATAACCAGGACTTGTGATAAACAGGATAGCTGCTCATTTGATCAATCACCACCTACTTCCATTGCTTCACGTGATCCTGATTGGTAGGAGGGGGTGGGTACTAAGCAGGTGCTACACCTTGCCCAAGGGTGGCCTGTGGACTAGTGCAGGGAAGGAGCACTTTACACCTCCTTTGGTAGAGATGTATCTCCTCTTCACTGCTCAACGATGGACAATTAAATAATGTTTAATGTCACCACCAGTCTGAACAAAAGAAATCTGAGCAGGATACATTATGCTTTCCACACTACTTAATGAGACATAGAAAGTACGAGAGCTCCTATCCTGCATTATGGACAAAACTGTTGCAGCCTTTGCTTCTTGGGACACTATGCTAGTACAGTGGTTAGCACAACACTACTACACATTGGATTTTGGAATTCAGATTTCAATTCTGACACCTTTTGTAAGAAAGATTGCACATTTTTTCTGTGTGTGCATGGGTTTCTTCCAGGTGTTCTGGTTTCCTCCCACTGTCCAAAGACACATTGGTTAGTAGGTTAATGGTAATTGTAAATCGTGCTCACATTAGGCCAGGGCAGTTGGACAGCTGAGTGGGCCTGTTCCACACTGTATTTTTAATAACGTAAAATAAATAAACACCATTGCTGTCCCCTCTTCCCATATTCCTCGACTCCCTTGCAGTTCAAATGGCTGTTGATCTTTGCCTTGAACATGCTATACAAGCTATAACCCTGATGCTAAATCAGTGGCACAGAAATCCAATCTTCTCATTTAAAATGAGTTCAAACAAAAACTCTATACTGGCAAATCATTTCAAAACTCAAAGTTCAAGGTAAATCTATTATCAAAGTATGTATATGTCACTGTATACCACCTTGAAAGAGATTTTCTTCCAGGTACTCACAGCAGAACAATGAAATCAATGAAAAACTATGCACAAAGACTGGCAAGCCACCAATGTGCAAAAAGAATGACAAATGGTGCAAATACCAAAGAAACAACTAATAATTATTATAATCAACAAATAAATAAATATAAATAGATAGATAGATAGATAGATAGATTAATACATACTGAAATAATGAGTTATCGAGTCTTTGAAAGTGAGTCCATGGATTGTGGTGCCATTTCAGAGTTGAGGTGAGTGAAGCTGTCCACACTAGTTCAGGAGACTGATGGTTTTACTGCTGCAGAAAGCATGAGATATTTTGCTGAGGTGAAAAAGTTAGAGGATCATTTACTAAGCAGTCAGAAACTGTGGACCTAGAAATATAACTTAAGAGAGTCACAATCTCATGTTGCATCTTATGAGAGTATTTGCCTTGCACCAGCTCCTTTTGGAATCCCAGAGTCTCAAATTTTTTGGTAGTTCAGTCAATTAGTGAATTCAAACACACATCTTGTGTGCAAAATTGCAACTTTGCTGAGAAATCTGAGCAACGCACATGAAATGCTGAAGGAACTCAGCAGGTCAGAGAGTGTCCTTGGAGAAGAATAAACAACCAACGTTTTAGGACAAGACCCTTCATCAGGACTGGAATTTACTGGGGAAGAAGCCAGAATAAGAAGGTGGGAGAAGGAGGAAGAAGTACAATCTGGCAGGTGATAGGTGAAACCATATGAGAGGGGAAGTGGGTGGCAGGGGAGGGAGCATGAAATAAAAAGCTGGGAAGTGATAGGTGGAAGAGGTCAAGTACTGAAGAAGACCATAAGATATAGGAGCAGAAGTAGACCATTCAGCCCATCGAGTCTGCTCCACCATTCAATCATGGGTTGATCCAATTCTTCCACTTATACCTTCATATCCTGCCTTCACCCCATACCCTTTGATGCCCTGGCTAATCAACCTATCTATTTCTGCCTTAAATACACCCAATGACTTGGCCTCCACAGCTGCTTGTGGCAACAAATTCCACAGATTTACCACCCTCTGACTAAGGTAAGTTATCCACATCTCTGTTCTAAATAGACGTCCTTCAATCCTGAAGTCGTGCCCTCTTGTCCTAGAATCCTCTACCATGGGAAATAACTTTGCTATATCAATCTGTTCAGGTATTTCAACATTCCAAATGTTTCTATGAGATCCCACCTCACTCTCCTGAACTCCCGGGAATACAGACCAATAGCTGCCAGATGCTCCTCATTCCTGAAACCCTTTCATTCCTGGAATCATTCCCGTGAATCTTTTCTGAACTCTTTCCAATGTCAGTATATCCCTTCTTAAATAAGGAGCCCAAAACTGCACACAATACTCCGTGTGGTCTCACAAGTGCCTTATAGAACCTCAACATCACATCCTTGCTCTTATATTCTAAACCTCTAGAAATTAGTGCCAACATTGCATTCACCTTCTTCACAACTGACTCAACCTGGAAATTAACCTTTAGGGTATCCTGCACAAGAACTCCCTTTGCATCTCTGCATTTTGAATTCTCTCCCCATCTAAGTAATAGCCTGCCCATTTATTTCTTCTACCAAAGTGCATGACATTATACCTTCCAACATTGTGCTTCATATGTCACTCCTTTGCCCATTCCCCTAAACTATCTCTCTGCAGGCTCTCTGTTTCCTCAACACTACCCACTCCTCCACCTATCTTTGGGA